>NW_026585742.1:14833426-14839077 GCF_907164565.1 Psammomys obesus | reverse complement strand
TTCCTTCCTTCCTTCCTTCCTTCCTTCCTTCCTTCCTTCCTTCCTTCTCTTCTCTTCTTCCTCCTCCTTATTATTTTAAAATTTATTCACTTTGTATCCCCCTCCTTCGTCTCCTCCCATTCCCATCCTCTCTATCTCTTCCTCCCCTATACCTCTCCCCTAGTCCACTGATAGGGGAAGTCCTCTTCCCCTACCTTCTATGGAAGAAATGCTCTCTGATCTGACTTCATTTATCTCAGAGATAAATCTTTGAGAACAATGGAATCCTGGGCAATGAACTCAGAACTGCTCCTGGTTTTGCTTCTGGTTTTTCAAGCAGATGGTTTGTGGGTTACTCTGGTAGGGGGGAGGGATGGTGAAAGCACAAAGCTGAGGGTCAGAGTAGAACAAAATTAATGCTGGGGTAAACCAAGACTCTTATTTCATTCTGACTTTAAGCACAGAGGTGGTGGGGGCCAGAGAGATGGCTCAGTGGGTATGCTTGGTGCCCTGAGTCCTAGCTTTAGAACCCACTTAAAAGCTGGATTCGTAAGGTATTCCCATGGGGAGATGGGAATCTGTAAGGTATTCCCATGGGGAGATGGGAGGCAGAGGCAGGAGACTCTGCCAGAAGTACACAGGCCCACGAACCTGAAGAATATTTTGCAGCTGGAACATGAAAAGAGATTCAATAAAGTAAGAGAATCCATTAGTAATAGTTGCCTTCTGCCTCCATGCAATGCCAGGCACCTCCATACAATAAATAAATAAAGAATAGTTTTTAAAATTGAAGTGGCTTCTAATTTGGTATTTATTTAAATCACATATTTGTTTCCAATAGATTACCAAATAAATAAATAAGTAAGTAAATAAATAAATGGCTGAGCCATGTAAGATTTTACCTTCCCAGCGTTAAAGAACACAGAGGGCAAATAGCTTCATATTAAAATTTTTATATATCAAACAGACTTTAAAACAACAACAACAACTCCCAAGCCATTTGTACTATCACACAATCTCAGAAGATTATCAGTGGTATAAACATGGATTCCAGGCACCCTGCATCCTTTCCTTCTCAGAGCAGCTCAGAGACCATCTCTGACTTCGCTATCGTTTGCATTTGTCTTACAGTGTGAAACTAATTCTTTCATTACTTGAGAGATTAGCTCTGTGTGTTGACTTCAACAAAATTTGATGTTTTCTGCTTGTGCTCAGCCACATTTTAAGAAGCAACCCAGGAGATAGAGTTGGCACTGTGCAGGGATTTAGTTCACACCAAGATCAGCAAAAGACTGGATAAATATCTGGGTGCCAGTTTAATTTTGTTGCCAGGAAAAGAAAAAGCCAAGCAGTGTTGAGAGTCTGTCAGGCGCAGCTCGTTTATAGGCTTCTGTGAAGAGCACTGGGCAGGAAACAGCCTGCCTGGAGCCTGGCCTCCCCTGGATAGCAGCTGCCTGCCAGCCTCAGGAGACTGGCTCCTTGGAGCCAGCAATCATGCTGTTCAGTGTTGCTGGGTCACATGTTCTTGAGGGCTGCTTATCTGCTTCTGGGCCTCTGGCAGGTGTGCTTTAACAGTAGCTTAATTCTCACTGTGTTCCTTGGGTGAGTCACAGTGATTGTTCCCCATGTCACCCTAACCCAGTGAGTGCACTAGGAAAAATGGCTTATTCATCTCACAGTGTTACAATACCCCCTCATCACAGTGCTTGCAGAGGCTATGGTCATCAGCCATGAGATTCCTGAATGTATCATAAGGAACAGCTAGGTCTAATTATAGGGGCTGGGTAACAGTGGCAGGGCTCCTGGGCTCTGGAGTCACAAACTAAAACTCAAGCTTTCCCACTATCTGAATAGTGGGACAAGGAATTCAGCCTCATTAAACCTCAGACTCCTTATTTGTAAAGTGAAGGGACTATTAAACCATTGAGAGGACTCTAAAACCTAGTATACAGAGTTCTTAGCTGCATACAAGGGTTCTCAATGATGTGGATGCTGAAGATGATTCTCATTTAAGCCTAGTGGGCAAAGTTTACCTTATAAATCTGAAATTTCTACTGAGTCACTTACCAATGAATATGATATTGATGAAGCACTTTTGAAAATAGATTTTTTTTTATTATATACACACATACATGCAGTCTTTTGTAATTTATTTATTCACTTACTTTTGGGGCTGCAACTGAACCCAGGGCCTTTTGCTTGTTATATAAACACTCTACCATTGAGCTAAGTCCTCAATCCCTTAAATATATATTGTAAGTGTGTGTGTGCATGCGTGTGAGATAGGGTCTCATATAACCCAGGCTAGCCTGCAACTCACTATGTAATTGTGGAATTGTATTTATCACTGCAAGACTCACATTTTATCCATTTTCCCATGGAGCCATCCTATATGTTGATAATTTCACATTTTTTGTTGTTGTAACAAACCACTTCAAAATAGCTCTGTGTTAAACAAGATATTTATTATTCATAGTAAAGTCTAATTAAGCAACTCAGAGTTGATATGCAGGCCCTGAAATCAAACACAAAAACTCAGGCCTCCTTTTTCTCAATCATCTCTTGACCACCACAGTATCTCTCTGGTTGAAGAGAGCTACTCTAATTTTTCCCAGCAGTTCCAGTTTCCTGTCAGTAACAATATAGATTGATATGAAAAGTTATTTCATGCCTTTTCTTTAAAAGCACACATCTGACTTAAACACATACCACTCTGTTAAATAGTGGAGTTTTGGTTTTGGTTTGCTTTGTTTTACAAAAATAGCAGTATTTCCAGAGTTTAATACACAGTTGGAAGCTGTATAGGTTTCTCAGCTTTATCTTTACCTCCCTTCCCCCACAATAGATAGGAGATTAGTAGGGAAAAGGACTGTAGACCTCTTTCAACTATGTCCTGCTGATTAGAGTCAGTGGATCTTTAGGGGCTTACCAAAGTCGATCGTCAGGATACCAGCAGTTCAGTCCCAAACAATACCAAGCAGCAACATGAATCAGCAGGACAAGTCAGGGAAAGCTGCAAGATTCAGTTGAATTGTCCTGAGAAGTTCTCTGGAACGTTTCTCTCTATAGAGTCAAGTGTTGAAGCATGAAGATCAGCACAGCAATGTCAATCCAAAAACTGATGCCTCACCCATGCCTCTAATATGTCTCCTCTCCTCAGAGTCCACCCACAGATGTTCTCAGTTGGCCAAAGTCACAACCCTCGCACAAGAAAGCTCACAGCAAAGCCCAGTTTGCAGCAAAACATCACGTGACAAACTGAGTTTTTAAAGAAACCAGAAACTTCCACTTCAGTGGTTAAGAAACCAATCAGATTATAACAAGTATTGACCAATGGAAAGGTAAGTCTTACTGGTGTACTATACTCACTTGGTTTGTTGCTGTGACCAGATACCCAAGAAGTAATGTAAGGGAAGAAAGGCATGTTTTGGCTTATGGTTTAAGTAAAAACAACCCATCATGGTAGGGGAGGCTGGGCTACAGTGGAGTCGGGTGACTGGTCACACTGTAGGCACTAACAGGAAGCAGAGGAAGAACAGGAAGTCGGACTAGGCCAAGAGCCCTCAAAGCCCACTCCCTGGTAAACTTCGGCTCCACAGAGGCTTTACTTCAAAGCCTGACCTCAGCTAGGGACCAAGTGACTAAACATAAGCCCTTGGAAGACAATCTTCATTTAAACTGAAACTAGTAAAAATGTGAAATAATGTAGCCAACTTTGTAAAATATGACGCACTTTCTTAAAATGTTAAAGTTACCATATAACCAAAAGATTCCTCTTACTTACACAGAAGAAATGGAACCTATGATTTCATAAAGACCTGTATATGAGTGTTTATAGAAACATTTCCCTCAAATAGAAACAACTCAAATATTTATTAACTGGTGAATTGAGCAAGTGTGATTTACCCATACAATTGAATGCTATTCTAGCAATACAGAGGAATAAAATACTAACATACATTTCAGATGAATGCCTCCCCAAAACACTAGTAAGTGAAAAATAGGCACAAATGGCCACATATCTTATGTCACTTTAGACTTCCAGTTATATAAAATATTCATCATAGGCAAATCAATAGACATCGTAGATTTGTGATTGGTTGAGATAGAGAATTGAAAATGGGGAGTTATTTAGATTGGGAACAATGTCTTTTTATTGGAGTGATAGAAATGTTCTAAAATTTGGGCTGGAAAGAAACATTTGCTTGAAAGCCTGAGGACCTGAGTTCAATCCCTGGAACCCATATGAAAGTAAAAAGAAGGAGAGAAATAACTCCATGGAATTGTCCTTTGGCCTCCATATGAGCACCATGGGGATGTGTGCCCACACAAATCATACACACATAGTAACAATAAAATTTAAACTATTTTATGATTTACTTTTTAATTTTATGTACATGAGTGTTTTACCTGCATGTAAGTACATGTGCTACATGTGTGTTTGGTGCCTGTGGAGGTCAGAAAAGAGGGCCAGATACCCTGGGACTGGAGTTATGAGTGGTTGTGAGCCATCATGTGGGTGCTAAAAAAGCAAACTTAGATCCTCTGCAAGAGCAACAAGTGGTCTTAAATGCTGAGCCTCTCTAGCCCCAATAAATAATTTAAAAAATGTTCTAAGATTTGTGTGTGATAGTGGTTGAAAAAACTGTAAATGACGTTTTTTGTTTTTTGTTTTTTTGGTTTTATGTTGGGGATTAGATTGAGTAAATAAAACACTTATGTTCCTATGACTTCAAGTATTCAACATACATTTCACCAGTATTTAAGTTCATGACACATCCAATCTCAGAGTGTAACCATATGCTGATAATTTTGCTTAAAAGGTGTCTTTTGTTTTCTGATAAGCTTACTGAAGCCCCATCAGTCTTTCTCTTGTCACCTTCTCAACCATTTCTTAAAGCACACAATGAGTGTGATGGGACCACCAGATGACCCACAGTGTTTCTAGACAGAGCTACTGTGGTTCTCCTTTACCTTGCAGCTTGAGACTATCTGGAATTTGAGGACGACATACCATGATTAGTTGCCATAGAAATTAAGTGATGAAAAGAATCCTGGCACTGATGCTCAAGGGTGGGAAACAGTGAGCCGGGAGTGTAGCAGTAAAGAGAGGGAAATAGGAAACCCAGAGGAGATCCAGTCATGCATGTAAGGAGGGTGCCAAGAACATAACAAATGATGTGCCCAGGGTTTCTTCCCAAGGTCCCTGAGGGTCAATCCCCTGCAGGTTTCATGAGACCAGTGTGTATACACTGTGAAAACAGAGTTTCATTTTTCTGCTCCTCATATACAGACCAACAAAAACTTTTTGAGCTTTCTTGTTGCCAGGGGTAGAGAGGCTCCAAGGAGCCACAGCTTGGCTTGTGGCCTTAAGGCTCATTCAAGACAAGACTCATCTTAGTATTTAAGGTTTCTTTCTTTATTTCTTTTTATATTTATTTTATGAATGTGCATTCCACATGTGCTTGGTGCCCAAGGAGGTCAGAAGAGGTCAGATCTCCTGGAAACGGAGTTACAGGTGGCTGTTTGCCTTCATGTGGATGCTGGGAACTGAACCTGGGTCCTTTGCAAGAGCAGCAGGTGCTCTTAATAGCAGGGCTGTCTTTCCAGCTCTCATCTTCTAACACACACACACACACACACACACACACACACACACACACACACACACA
>NW_026585742.1:14749390-14833416 GCF_907164565.1 Psammomys obesus | reverse complement strand
ACACACACACACACACACACACACACACACACACACACACACACACATTTTAAAGAGCTTATATCTTCTTGAATATTACAAAAACTGAGGTGAGGGTTAAATTTTACCTCTTGTATTTATAATAAGTATTTATAGAAAGTACTGTCTCCCCATTAACTTGATTTCTCAAGTTAATATTCATTACAAAGTTCTTTCCAAGATCAGGTATACATGCTACAAAGCACAGTTTTACAATGAATGTGAAAACACCCAGTTAGTATAAGTATTTAAGATGAGCTATCCTATCTGAATACCAATAACAAGAATTTAAATGAAATTTCCTCCAGAAACCTCTAAGCCCAGATAGCTTTGTGGGTAAACCATTTTTAGCCCTTCAAAACTCACATGAGTGTTAGCCTTTGCATACTGCTTCAAGGTTAAAAATAATAAACATGCCTATGGTGTTTTAAATGAGAAGCATTTCCCATACACACAGGCGTTGAATGCTCCTCTGCTCTCTGTGGCACCGTTTGGGAAAGTTATGGAACCTTTAGGAGGTGTACCTCCTAAAGTATATCAGTGGAGGAGACCTTCTTTAGAGCTTCTTGAGCTATGCCACTTCTTAATCCTTCCCAAACAGTTCTACTAACCGGGGACCAAGCATTTCAATATATGCTTTGAATGAAATGGGGACCATTTTCATTCAAACCACCAGAGTCCCCAATCCAATATATTTTCTAAAATTGTCCAATTTAGAGTTATGAAAGTTACACTATGCTTATTCTTAATTTACCCTCTAAGAGTACTGATGGCTCTTAGAGGCCAAGAGAGAAGCTCTGGGACTCCATGAAGAAGTGTTGGGCCATCTGTCTGCATTCTTCCACCTATCCCCATCATGATTCCAAGACAGTGCTAAGGGCCTGTGGATCCTCCAGACTACCCTGTGTGCCAAGTGTATGCCATCCAGACATCACACAGAGGACAGAGTCATCAAGATGAATCCTGCATAAATGCTTTACCATGAAACGGCTACCATGACATTTATTAAAATGGTAATTTTTAATTTGTGATTGTTATATAGCAATAGATATAAGAATCCTACAACAAAAGAATTGTCAATTCACTTAAAAAAGAAATATCTTAATGTCTGAATAATATTCCATTGTGTGTAATATATGACATTTTCATTATCCATTCATCAATTGATGGACATTTAGACTGAACAGCAATGGGAATGGGGGCCAGCAAATATCTCTACAGTAGAATATATAGTTTGTTTGGTATATGCTTAAGAGCAATATGGAAGTATCATGTGGTAGTTCTATTTTTAGTTTTTTATTAACCTCCACATTAATTTCCATATGTACTCACTCCCACTAGCAATAAATACTTTTCTCACACCCACACCAGCATTTATCATCATTGCTTTTGTGATCTTAGCCATTCTTACTGAGGTAGAAAAATTCTCAAAGTAGCTATAATTTGCATTTTTCCCTAATAGCTAAAGACTTTGAAAAAAATTTAAATGTTTTAAAAACACTTGTACTTTATCTTTTGATAACTATTTTGTTCCATGCTCCATTTTTAAATTAGGTTGTTGTTTTCTTGATATTTTTTTTTCTTTGTAAATTCTGCATATTATTCCCCTGTCATTTAAATAGCGAGCAAAAATTTATACAAGAGAGTATTATCCAGCCATTAAAAATGTGGTCTATGTCACATCCCCTCCCTCCAAAGCTCAGGACTGAGTACAGAAGAGTGTGGAAAGAGTCAGAGGCACTGGGTGGCTACAAGGAAAAAGTGTCTTCTGACATAGCAGGGTAGTTACACACATGAACCCACAGCATGTCTCACAGTTGTGACAGCATGCACAAGACCTATGCAAGTCCAAACCAGACCAAGTTCCAACATGGTTGGAGTGTAAGCATGAATTCCCACCCCAGGAGAAGCGCTGTTGACATTTGATAGTTGCTGGGAGAGGGAGTTGCTGGGACAGTTTTCTTTAAGAGCACACCCCCCTGGCAAGTCATCCATAATGTGACTATATGGGCAGTACAAATTGGACTGTATAGGTATGCAAAAAAAAAAAAAAAAAAAAAAGAGGACACAAAGTTGGATGAATAGGGAAGGGAGAATGGTTCTGAGAGGAGTTGGGAGACAGACTAATATGATTAATTTGAAGATGTAATAAACAATAAAAAGAAGAAACATAACAAAAGAAAGTATTGAATATAATTTATACACTTCATATGTGATATAGATGTAAGCATCCAGTCTTGCTAGATCAGCAGCAGAAAACTGTTATCCTAATAGTTGAGAGCAATGTTGTATGATCTTTCTGGAAGGCAATGCAGTAATATGCATTCAAATATAAAATGTATAGACTCTTGGTCCAGAAATTTCACTTCTGTGTACTCTTCCTTAGAAGACTCCAAGGCACAATGGCCAAAAATGTGAAGATGTTTCTCTTTGCATCTACAAAACAGAGAACATTGTTGATCTCAGTTCTCACTAATTAGGAGCAGTGAGGTGTCCCTCTGGTGACACCACAGATGTTTGTTAGAGGAGATGCCCAGACAATATTAACCAACCTGATCACAGTATTCATTCTTCTCTTGTTTCCCAAAGAGTTGTTCTTTGTGTGTTTGTCTTTCTCTTCTCATGTTCCATTTTCATAAAGAACTAAAGATAGAATATTTAATTTTTTAAAAAACCCACAAAGATACAGTATCTGAAAGGACCATTCAGCCTAACTGAAGCTCCATTTTTGGGTCTGAATGAGAAGAACTCCCATTTGCCTGGCTTGTGCTCTTTGAATGTATGGTGTGTCTTCTTGGGATCACACATGAGCAGTGATTTTGTAGAAATTAGAATTCATATGGTCAGGAACCAGTATCCTACACATTAACCTCTCAAACTGTTAATATCTCTCTACACTCAAAAAGCTAACTATGTTTTTTTTTGAACTATGTTTATGGATATATTATTTGTGGTTAAACTGTATAAACAGAACAATTCCATAAATTAACAGTATAATATAAATATTCCTTTCTTCACCAGCAGTTGAATATCTATTGTGCTGTTAGTCCATGTACTCACCATTCTACCTCTGGTTCCTTGGTTTGGTTTCAGTTAGTGTATCAGGTCACTGGTGTTTCTTACCTCTGTGTCTCTCATGTACTTGTTTCTTTGTATTACTCATTAAATAGTGCCAAGTAGGGATATACTAGGCATAGCCAAGACATTGTCAAGTCCAGACCAGAAGTCTTTAGATTTCCAAGGATGTCAATATCTTCTCCAAGTCTTTCTGTTTACAAATGAGCATGTAGCCATGGTAACTGCTGAGTATTGGTGATAATAAAAGGTTTTACAAGGAGAAATTTTCCTTTAATGTAAAGGCAGCACTGTGTTTTATTTATTTAAACCAATTATTCATTCTATTATTCAATGAGTTTCTCAAGTTGCATTCAGATTAGGATAACAATGCCCGTTTTTAAATAACTGAAGTATTAAGAACAGGAGGGAAAAGCAACTCTTCTAAATGGTGCTAGGATCTTGGAAGCTAGGTAGGTGGAAGTCAACATGCAAAATTTTGACATAAGCAAGGGAATTTTTTTTTTTTGCTATTTTGATTTTAAGGGTTTACAGTCTAGCTATTTTCTTCATAAAACTAGCATTATCTCATTTTTAAATAAGAATATATGTTTAATAAGAATATATGTTTATTGCCAACATTTCAAAAATACAAGGAATTAAAAGCCTCTCCCTGCTCCTGTTTATGACCCCTCAGTGTCAGAGGTTAGCACTGTTCCGGGTGTGATATTTTGTGCACATAGGCAATGTAAGCACACACATCTTGTGGTGTGCATCTGTGTGTGAGTGGGTGTGTACATGTGCACATCTTACCTTCTTACACAAATAAGGGCGATAGCAGTAAGATTAGATATTAGAGGTGACTGGGATAAGAGTAGTATTTGCCTTGTCTCTCAACAGAGCAGAGCTTCTCAGAGGCCAACAGTATGGGGGAAGGAAAGGGAAAGGAAATCTTCCTTCTCACTTTTTAAGGAAATCTTCAATTATCCCTGATTGACCAAAATTTAGGACTTAGTGTTCTCATCACCTCCACTTCCCTGGACTGCATCTCCCTCCACCTTCTCCCTGCTCTGTGCCTGGAGTCCAAACTGGTCTGAAGGGATGAAAGTCCATCATTAATAGGACATGAGAGATGGTAACTCAGGGGTTCATTGCATGTGGTTACATGCATTTACTCTCTCTCTCTGTATGTGTGTGTGTGTGTGTGTGTGTGTGAAGTTCCACCCTTTAAAGTTGTCTTCATCCAAGAGAATGATTGGAATCATCTAGTCTGCAGGACTTTGAATTTAAAATATGGGCTAATATTTTAATGGAAGATGTCAAAATTAAGTAAATATATTCTTTCAGATAGTGTTTTACAAAAAATAATAATAATAAAATAAGGCATGACAAGTAAGTTAGCAATGTGAGGGATGAAGGAAACAGTTGTCAAGGACAGCTTTCCAAAGCAACGACACCTGCTGGAATAACCATCAAACAGGAGAGGGCTGATTGTTCTCAGCAACCTTGGGGTAGCTAGAGCAGTGTGTTTAGGGAATATAGATAGAAAGAGGTAAGATTCTGCGATAAGGACAATAGTTAAGAGGAGGTTGTGTAAGCCTTGCAAATGATTATATTACATTTTACTCTGAATGAGATGGTAAAACATTAAAAATTTTGAGCAAGAGTGACTTGATACTATCTATGTTTAAATAGCTCACTTGTGTCTATCTCAAGAGTATCCCATAATGGATGGAGTAAAGTAAAGAAAAGGCCCAGCCGGAAGCTTTCTCAAATGGTTCAGGTGAGAGACCGAGGCAGGATGAAGGGTTTTTGAGATACTGCCTTTCCTTAAGTCTGGCTCTAACTCCGTAAAGAACTAGCGTGTGCCCATCTTATAGATGGCTGAAGCTCAGGGTGGTGGTGGTGGTGTTTGGCTAAGGTCACATCTGTTGAACTGCAGAGTCACTACTCCATACCACCTCTTGGGCTTCCAAAGTCTGTAATGTTTTAGATAGCTTTCAAGTCAGAGTTGGTCTTGGGAGTACCCCATTGTGAGCCCCCACTCATCTAGTCTAGATCAGAGGCAGAATTTTGTAGGGAGTACAGGTTTTCAAAGGCCATTTCTTTTTTCCTTCTTTCACCTACACACTGGAGGAACTGTAGAACACAACAGAATGGTGCCCATATAGGCTGCCAGCACAGGGTCCATCTCTCCTGGTTCTTCTCTAGGTGGAGTTTGAGCATCCTACCACCTTGAGTAGTGCTTTCCCATGGTATGAGGATCAGAAAGAGCAGGGTCTTGGCTTATTGTCCCTCCGGTGGCCTCAGGAACATAGGTGTACTAATTACCAGTCAATCTTGGGTCAAAGAAGTTGCCTGACTCAGCAACTCTGCCATTTCCTCCCATACAGTTTTTTCTAGTTTGTTGGCAGTAGAATCCAGGGGTGGCTGGAGAGCTCTGATAACAGCTTGGTGGTGGATTCCAGGACAGCAGCTCTGAATCCATTGAAAACTTGTCAGAAAGTGAAGAACTTAACGACAAAGGAGGTTAATAATGGCCACTTGGGAAAAGTTGCCACTTCCAGGATGCCTTCACAGCTATTTAAAGCACCACCTTGGAGCTAGCTGAGACACCAGAAAACAAAACAAGCCCTATGAATGGACATTAACAATCAGCCCGTGACCCATTTAAGGAGATGTTATGTTCCTCAGGAAAGGCCTGGCAGAGACCACACCTTAAGCTAATGGCATGTGTTTTCATCCCACTGATGGAAATTATGCAGTACTCTCCCAATTCCCTTGCAGGAGTTTGTCCTTTTCTCATCTCCATTTCTGGGAGCTTTTCCTAGCTACTTAAATACTTCATTAAACACAAGAAGCAAAGAGCTAAGATAGGTGACTGGCATGAGTCATTGTGGGTCTTGGCATATTAAAACTACTTGCTTACTATGTAATATCAAAGTCATGAAATGTGAGAGAAGACTGTGTGTTTCTTTAAGTAGAGGAAAGTTTTGACACACTCTTGAGTGATTCACAGATGTCTTTCACAGACCCTGAAAGCCTTGGATTTAATCAACTTCCCTAATTGCATCTACTTTATTATATCATCTACACTCCTGTCTAACACTGTCTAGCAGAAACAACCCATGAGTCACATATATCATTGTGAAATTTCTCAGAGCCTCAAAATTAGTTGATAACCTATTTTTATTTGATTATACACATGTACACATGTATATCTGTCTATATTTACACCGATCACAAACATTTATAACCTTCTGAGTAATTTTTGTTGGTGATGTGTATATGATTTCATGGCTTACCAGTCTGCATTGGACAATCAAAATGGGAACTCATCCCTGGGACAGGCTAAATTTCCTTCTTCCAGCTGGCATTAGTTGCCTGCAGTTCTTTGTCTAGGTGTGGAGCTGCAAAAATTTCCCTATCCACATTAATATGTCCATTGCTATTGCCGCTGTTCTGGTCTTACTTATGTAGACATTTCTAGGAGAGACTGTTTCACAGCGGACTTGTTGGTATTTCTGAAGGGAGACTTGTTCGGTGAGGGGTGATAGCTGGGAAAGGGGGGCACATGCACAGAGAGGGCTCCTGGGCTGTGTGTCTGAAACTAGGCTAGTGAGTTTGCAGGTCTTCTATTTTTTGTAATAAGTTTTAAAATTCTAGTAATTGATGCTCATAGTAAGTCTCAGTTAGGAACTACTCACATTTCAGAAGTTCAGTCGCACCATTTAGACAGCGATGCCTTACTGGATGGGACAGATCTGTATAAATAAGTTACAGGAAAAAACAAGTAAGCCAATAGTCTTAAAAGATTCCCGAGAAAAGTAAACATAGACAGACTTCAGGGACTGTTTCTGGGAAACAAATCTCTTTTCCTTGTTCTATATTCAACAATACCCAGTACAGCATCCTGGTGGAGGACAGTAGAAACCCATGTTGCCAAACGCCTTAAAGACAGAGGGCACTATAAACTGAGAGAACAGGACTGGGAAATGAATTGTTGAGCTTGGTGAGTGACAAAGGGGTGAAGGAAACATCACTACTGATATCCTCTAGAATCATACTGAGCACTTTTGAAGTGCTTTACTAATATTTGGAAACAATTTGATCTTGACATTTGTCCATGCTACAATCTTAGGAATGCACTTCTTTCTCTTTCTTTCTTTCTTTCTTTCTTTCTTTCTTTCTTTCTTTCTTTCTTTCTTTCTTTCTTTCTTTCTCTCTCTCTCTCTCTCTCTCTCTCTCTCTTTCTTTCTTTCTTTCTTTCTTTCTTTCTTTCTTTCTTTCTTTCTTTCTTTCTTTCTTCTTTTTTTGCTGCAGGGTTTTTCTGTGTAGTCCTGGATGTTCTAGACCAGGCTAGCCTTGAACTCACAAATATCTGCCTGCCTTCCTGAGTGCTGGGACTAAAGGCGTGCAACCATCAAAGCTGGCTAGGAACCCATTTTTTTTTAAGTGCCAATCATACCCTAAGCCTGGAAGCACAGCTTTAAAACTCGGGAGTTGAAATGAAAGATTATTAGCTATTTCAGGAAGTATGCAGCATGGCATACTTAGAACACAGGGTTTAGCGTCTATAAGACTCAGTTATTCATCAGCTATAGAAATTGTGGCTCCAGATGTGTCCCTTAAATTCCATATAATACCTTCATGATGGAGATAAGAATAGTTTAAGTAGTTTTTCATTATTCATTCTTTTATTTTATGTGTATAGGTGTTTTGTCTGTGTACCACTCTCATCCCTGGTGCCCATGGAGGCCAGAAGTTCCAGGTGATGTGAGCTGCCATGTTGATGTTGGGAATCAGACCCAGGGTATCACACATTCTAGACAAGCTCTCAACCGCTGAACTAGATCCCCAGACATCTTTTAACTTATTATATTGAGACAGGGCCTGACAAAGTTACCCAGGCTGGCCTTGAACTTTCAATCTTCCCGACTTAGTCTGGCTACTTTAGTCTGGATCACAGTGGCACAGTTACTCCTGTCTAATAAAATGTTTGGGTCAACTTCTTTGCAGTGGTAGGATTTTCCTTATAGCAATGGTGATCTAAAATAGTATTTTTTTCCCTCTAACTCCAAAATATTCTCTCAAAATAAGAACAAGAGCCCCTGAAAACTCACTGATGTTCCCCCTTTTCTCAGTCCTGAGCAGCAACAGTGAGAGCTGAGAAGCAGAGACCGGCCCACATCTCTTGCCAGGACTCCCAGAGGAGCCGTGTAGGCTTTACAGTGCTTTGTACAACCAAAAATCTTGCCTGTCTCGAAAGACTTTGACAACAAGAAGCTTGCAGGTACACCTCCAGGAGGACCAGGGAGACCCAGAGGCATTGCAATTTTGTGGCATTTCCCAACACTGAAAACACAGGAGTCATTTTCTAATAAATGTACACACGGACAGCATCATTTTCTAAAAAGTGGGCAGGAAGTAAAAAGCTGCAGTGTTGGGTTTGTTTACCCAGCATCTCTGCTCAGTGTTAGGGACCTTCAGAAAGTGGTGTGTGGAGGACCCACATTTTTTCCCTCTTTCTTTTTTCATTCATTAATTTATTCATTGTACACTGTAGGATGTTCTCCTCCCACCTCCCCTCCCAGCCCTTCCCTCTTCCCTCCCCTCCTCTCCTCCTAGTCCCTCCCTCCACCTCCCAATCCCTCCTCCTGTGCCCACCCCCTCATACTTTTTTTAAAAATCTTTTATTTTATTTTTTTTATTTTATTTTTTTTCTTATCAGTTACATTTTATTAACTCTGTATCCCAGCCGTGTCCCGATCCCTCATTCTCTCCCAGTCCCTCCCTCTCTCCCTCCCTCCCTCATCTCCACCGTGCCCCTTTCCAAGTCCACTGATAAGGGGGACCTCCTCCCCATTCATCTGATCCTGTTTTATCAGGTATCTTCAGGACTGGCTGCAAAGCCCTCCTCTGGGGCCTAACAGGACTGCTCCTCCCTTGGGGGGTGGGGAGGTCAAAGAGCCTGCCATTGAGTTCCTGTCAAAATAGTCCTTGTTCCCCTCACTATGGGAAACCAATTGGTTACTGAGCTACCACAGGCTACATCTGAGCAGAGGTTCTAGGTTATATCCATACATGGTCCTTGGTTGAATGTAAGTCTCAGAAAAGACCCTGTGCCCAGATATATTTGGTCCTTGTGGAGATCCTATCCTTTCCCTATCAGACTAACTCCCCTTCTTTCATATGATTCCCTGTACTCTGCCAAAGGTTTGGTCATGAGTCTTTGCTTTGAAAACACTGCTAGTTAGTCTTTCGAATGCACTCAGTAGACTCCTGTCATATGTTCAATGCACATCCCATCTGTCTTTCTAAATGAGGATTGATCATCTTACCCCATGTCTGCTCTCTTGATTATCTTTTTTAGGTGTACAGATTTCATTATGTTTATCACATCTTATAGGTCTATATAAGTGAGTATATACCATGTTTGTCTTTCTCCTTCTGGGATATTTCACTCAGGATGATCTTTTCTAGATCCCACCATTTGCCTGCAAATTTCATGATTTCCTCCTTTTTGATTGCTGAGTAGTATTCCATTGTGTAAAAATACCACAATTTCTGTACCCATTCCTCCATTGATGGACATCTAGGTTGTTTCCAGGTTCTGGCTATTACAAATAAAGCTGCTATAAACATGGTTGAGCAAATATCCCTTTTGTGTACTTGAGCAAAGTTTGGGTATATACCTAGCAGTGGTATAACTGGGTCTTGAGGAAGCACTATTCCTAATTGTCTTAGGAAGCACCAGATAGATTTCCAGAGTGGTTGTACCAGTTTACATTCCCACCAGCAGTGGAGGAGGGTTCCCCTTTCTCCACAACCTCTCCAGCATGTGTTGTACCTTGCCCCCTCATCCTTTTAACACACCATTTTATACCTCATTTTATTTTGTAAATGGAGCCTCATTCCCTCCAAGTCACAGGGTATTTCTGGGGTATCATTCCAGACAGAGAAGTTTGGTCAGCTACACTGTCCAAGGTCCTACTCTTTTCTTTTTTTCCTCCTGACAGGACTGCCTCAAATCAGCAGTTCTAAGGTAGTGTTGGCTTGTAAATCCTGCCTTTCATGTTGGTACTCCCAGAATAACGAGAGCCATTCCTGTTTGAGAAAAGTGCAGTGTACTCATAGGCAGAGAGCCTGGCTTTTCACCTTGCTCCTGTCAGTTCTCAGCTGGGTGGTCTTCACCAATATTTTTTAAATCTCCCTGAGTCTTTATTATTATTATTATTATTATTACAAAATAACAATAGTGTGTGGTGCTTCAGGAATGTTATGTGAAAGGCACTTCACTGATAATTATATTAAATATTATCTCACTGTATGAAGTAGATATATTGTCGTCCTTATTTTACAAAGAAGAAAAATAATCCCCTCCCCTCCCTTCCGCCATCACATAGCTGGTAAGCAGCAGAAACAAGAACTGATTCTGGGCCTAGTACCCTTGAGACCATGGCAACACAGAACACCCCATAGGGATCCTTATTTGTAACTTCCATGCTAGGTTATGGGAGTAGCAGAATCAACACAATTTTTTTTTAATCTATAAACATTTTAAGCAAGCCCCATTTTTGACAGTAGCAAAAATATTTGCAATTTATCACATTCTATTAGGTTTCTGTTGGGACTGGGGATCACACCATGGCAAGCTCCTGCCTGCTGGCAACTGCCTGTGGCAGCTTACCTAAGCTCATGACAGGCTGGGCAGGCTCCCAGCTGCTGAAATTAGCCTGCAGGAGCCTTGTAGGCAAAGGTATATTTTAGGACAGTGAGGCTGAACAGCATCACAAAACAGCAAGTGATCAGAACACAGCCCCTTCCTCACCTCCTTAAGTGTCCAAACAGCTCATGTTCATGCTTAACTGCATTTGGTACATTGCTTGTATAACATGAAAGACTCTATTTTTCTGTATATCAACCAATATCTATGTGCACTCAACCCACAATTAGAACAATAATGACTTTTCTGATAAATTTTAATTATAATAAAATTCTTTTCTTTAGAGGACTACGTTTTAGTCAGCACATTCATTTACTGTGAATACTTTCATTAGCTGCTAACCCCTCCAGGGCAATCATCTAGATGATTGGTGATAATAATGACAGGTAAGAATGCTTCTTAATGAGTTATCATGATCAATCAGTATGACTCAATAGCTCAGTGTGGAAAGAAGTTTCTGATATAGGATGAGAATAAGACAGAAGAAAACTCGAGAAGCATTTTCCCCCACAGCACTGCAAGCATATGACCCAAATCAGGAAGCAGTCAATGTCATCATCAAGGTCATTCCTTGACTAGAGGCGAAAAGGTTTTGACTTCCAGGCTAGTGAAGCAACATTACTTCATATGCTTGTGCTGAAGAACAGCACTCCCAGGAATTCATAACTCCATCTTCAGGTTTGTGTCCATAGGAAGAATCCATGTTTATTGAATAGAAATTACACAGGGCTAGGGAGATTGCCCAGTGGTTAAAGCACTTACTACAAATGCAATAGGACCGACATTTGAATACCCAGAACCCATGAAATTGCCAAGTGGGCCTGGAAGCCTGCCTACAATTCTAGTTTCAGAATGCAGCAACTGGGATCCAAAAAGCAAGCCTGCTTAGCAAGACTGACATGAACAGTATCCATTTAATTAAGAGCCCCTGCCTCAAATTACTTAAGTTGGAAGAGTACTCTGGGAGATTCCTGACATTAACCTTGAGCCTGAACATGCATGCACACACAGGTGCCCCCCCAACCCCCCACACTAACACTAAAAGAAAACAGGAGGTAAAGGAGTAGAGACATAATTCAAATTCAGGAGGGATCTATAGGAACCTAGACATTTCAAGCACCCAGCCTTTCATTTCTTCTGCATGACCATGCAAAGTTGACAACTGCCCCATTTTATAGACCGAAAACTGGGACTGGGTTGGAGTCAGCCAAGCATGAGTAAAGGAACTAGCATTTGGCACTAGACTTTGTGACTCCAGGCTCTTTCTATCTCCTCCCAATACTAGTTTATTAAAACGTCCACAAGTATTCCCAACAGAAAGAACTCAAAGATCCCTTGGTCATGTAAACCTTCCAGGAACTTCATTCTACAACATACTCAGTGCATCATTTAAGGTGAAGACATCATTTGGCTGAGCTAGAAGGAAGCAGAAACCATGGTCCTTTCCCTTGAGGAATTAGTCTCCTTCTTCTGACAGATAAACTGAAATTATTCAGAGCTCTTGGTTGAAGTGTGGCTGCTGGCACAAGTGGAGATAATAAATTACAAACTTGAATAGATTCCCTACTGTTTCAGTTTGGAATGTGTAAATCCTCTAACTAGCCCAAGAAAACAAAATAAACCCAGCTCCATTTTCCCCAGATTGACAGCCACATGCCAAATGGGTTTGTAGTTTAGTATGTAATAGTAAAAGCTCTGAAATCATCGTCTTCTCTATTTGTTGAGATAGGATCACAGGTAGCCCAGGCTGGTCTTGAATTCACTATGAAGCTTCCTATGACCTTGAACTCCTGCTCTTCATGCCTCCATTGAATTCTGGGATTGCAGTGCCACCACACCTGTCTTGAACCCATTTGTGTTTGTTTCTCCAGATGTGCAGAGGTTCCCCTAACTGCCACTTATGATTTTGTATCTCTTGTTAAAATCTCACTACCTCCCTGCTCTTTCTTTTTCACTCCCTCCTGCCCTCCCTGTCTCCTTCTCTCCATCTTTCTTGTGTTGTATTTATTGGATCAGGTAGCTACATGTGCTGGAAACTTCTAAATATTTGAAGTTATAAATATAACAAACTACAGAGAAGCCAAAATTGAAAGTTTGGATTTCACTTTTTTTTTTTTTTCATAAGGAAGTGGTAAAAGTACACCAACTCAGAGAGGCAAAAGATTGAGTCTCCTGGTAAGCCCTGGGAAAGTGCTGCTACACTGTCATTATGATTATTTACTATTGCTTTTTCAGGTTTCAAAAGCCCATATCATTCCCAGTGTGCTCTTTCTGCTTCATGTCCATGTCTGAGGATGTGAGCTCTCAGCCATGTCTCAGCTCTCACCAGCACCGTATCTGCTTCCTGCACCCCCCCCCCCATGATGGTCATGGGCTCTACTATCTGAAATTGTAAGCCCCTGGTAAATGCTTTATTTTATAAGTTGTCCTGGTCATGGTGTTTTATTACAGTAATAAAAAAGTAACTAAGACTTCCCTCGTGCTTTCTCCTCCTACCTTTCAATTCCGTCTGCACTCCACTGCAGCTCAGCTACAGCCTCACCTCCATCCATTGGTACCAACAATGGTCCTCTAGTTGCTAAGTGTACTAAGTACCTTTCAGTTTTTAATCAGCTGACTGTTATCACTCAGTCTGTTGTTTCATTCTTTTCAGAGCTCTCCTTTTTAGATTAATACTGTTTTCACCGTTATCATTTTAAGTTTATAGTCACGGAATGCTTACAATTTATAAGACAAATATTAAGCACTTCATATGCACCCTTTCTCTGAAAGTTAATCTTCCCAGAAAGTTGGTGTTATTGGTCTTACATTACAGATGAAAAAAAAATGAAGAATGGAAGGTAAAGCAATTTGTCAAAAGGGACAAAGCTGGTGAAGGGCAGAGCCAGACTAAATGCAGCTTTGCCTCCTCTAGAATTCATAAACATTAGGGCTATGTTGCCTCATAACATTTTCAAGAGAGTCTGAATCAGCTGACTATTTTACCAGATTACCACTAAGGTTACAAATATTTCTTCTTCACAGTTTTGGAACCTGTGAAGTACATGATCAAGATGAAAAAAAAAAGACCTGGAAGACTCAGATTTAAAAAGCTTAGTTGAGGGGGATAGGGTCATGCCTCAGTGGGTTAAGGCACTTGCTGTCAAACATAAGGACCTCAGTTTGAATTTTCAGAATCCACATAAAAGCCAGACACAGGGTCTATTGCAATTTTAGTGACTCTAGAGGCAGAAAGAGACAGGACAATCCCTGGAAGCTCGAACCAGCTTCCCGGGTGTACACAGTGAGAAAACAGCAAAAACCCTGTCTCAAACATGGTGGAAAGTGAAGACTATTAAAAGTTGTTCTGTGATCATCAAATGTGCGCCATGGCACACACACCTCATATACATAAATGTGCGCACACACACGCAAACACACATAGAGAGCTGAGCTGAGCTTTCATACTGCTGGAAGGTGCCATGGTGGCTGCTGGAAATGAATTGTTATCAATAGTGTTACCCAGCTATGACCTCTATAAGATACAATACTAACCTAAAAGCAAGATGTGACCAATAGCATGTTTCCAGTGGCATGTTTGTTATAGATACAACCAACCACTTTGTGATTGGATTTGAGGCACATTCCATCACAGAATACATACTGGGTTCTGTAAACCTGATCAAAACCTAGGGTGGTCATAAGTCCTGTTTGGGGAACTCACTACTTCTGGCTTACAAATAGACTTGATGTCAAACTGTCATTTATACGTAGAAATTAGTGCTGCTAGTGGTCCAAGAAGCTTGCTTTTCGGTGGGAAGTGGTTAATGCAGACACGCATAACTGGCCAAATGGCTAAGAGACTAATCTGAGAGACTACTGAGTGCTTAGCCCTCAATGGGACATCTGTATCATACCCTCAAAGGCTCAGGAGAACACTGCAAAAAGAAGGGGTAGAAAGATTGTAAGAGCCAGAGGGTGGGGAGGGTGTTGTGAAACACTGTCCCCTGTGAATAAAATGCTTGTCGGAGTTGGGTTACCTACACAAGGTAGGGATCTTGTTAACATTTCCTGCATCTCTCCCTGAGGAACTATAAGTGATTAATGGTTTCTTGATAATAATAAAAATATAAGATGTAACTGTGATCCAGGTTCTGTGCTATATTCTTTATATCCATGATTTGATTTTATTCTAACAACCACATTGGCAGTGAAATGCTGCAATGAATCCAATGTTGCTGAAAAAACAATTCACATAAGTAACAAACACTCCTAAAATTTAGAACAATAGACAGATGAAAATATATCTAGAATTTTGTTGCTCAGAGTGGATATTTTAAAGTATTTTGTTTTTTTTCTCTCTTAGTCTTATTTATATGAACTTAGTTATTTTCCATATGGACAATGATTTCCATAAAGTCACTTTATTTTTCTCCTGTGTCCATACTGCAGTCACACTTGAGGACAGTATTTCTGTGTGGCTTCCTTTTTACCAGTCTGATAAAGTTACTTCTAGGCCAAAGTATAGCTTAATGTCACTTACTTATGAGGTCATGTTAAAAGAAATGCATTGCTGAGTACATTTTGTCATTGTGTTAACTCCATATGGCTTCTTGATTAAAAAAAAAAAAAGATAGATACAAGGTAAACACAAGCTGGGTGAAGATATTAACACCATAACATGGTGTATGTCAGTTTTAACCGTCAACTCGACATCTTAGAATTACCTGAGAATGAAGTCAACTGAGGTACTTAGTAAATTAGGCTGCAAACATTTCTGAAGGGGATCGTCTTGATTGTTAGTTGGTATAAAGGCACAGCCCACTGTGGCTGACACTCTTTCCTAGGCTGGACCCCAAACTGTATAAATGAAGAACATTGTTCAAAGAGCAGGAGGCAGCATGGACACACTTGTTTCTGTCTGTTCTTGACGCCCCTTGAAATGATGGGCAGTAACTTGGAAATGTAAACAGCTTCCTCCTCATGTTGCTTTTTGTCATGATGCTTTATTACAGAAATAGTAATGAAACTGGGACACAAAGCATTCTCTGTCTCTGATATAGTATATTCATTTAGTGCAGCAGTTTTTAATCCATGGTTTGCGACCCCCTTGGGGATCAAATGACCCTTTCACAAGGGGTTGCCAAAGACCATCTGAAAACACGGACATTTACATTATGATTCATAGCAAAATTACAATATTAAAGTAGCAACAAAAATAATTTTATGGTTGGGGATCACCACAAGATGAGGAACTGTATTAAAGGGTCATAGCATTAGGAAGGTTTGATTTATGTGAAGCATTGATTTATTATCACATCAGGTATGTATATTGTACACAGTTATGTGTGTCACACTTTTATAAGACTTTCTCAAGATACAAGGCTCACCAGTCTCAGCAAAAAGGTGAGCGATTTGTTATGCTAGCATATTATTTAGGCTATAACATCATCAGCTCATAGGCAATTTTTAAAATCTCTTATATTCTTATGGATCACCAGAGTGTATGTGATCCCAATGCTTACTAAAATGTCACTCTGTGGTGCATCACTGTAGTGAATTTAATGTGCCTTTCTCACATTGTTCCTTCCTCCATCATCTGCGTGGGGAGGATTGAGTAGAAATCAGCACCAGATAGAGGCTGAGTTACTGCAGAGTCCACTGAGCACTCTGGAGTGTATGTGACTGAGAAGTATGTTTTTGTCTTCGTTGTCCTAAAATCTGGGAGATTATTTGTTGTGACAGCCATGCTAAACAACATCGTACTGTGTACGTGATTTTGTTTTCGGTATTACAAGTGCTTTCTGCATTCATTAAAAGTATTTTCTAAATATTGGGTTTAAATCCACAAACAGGAGTACCTGGTGTGGACAACATATAACAAAAAATTAATTTTCCTATCTTTGGTCATTGTTGTACTGTGGTACACTACTTCACTATGCAGAAACCATTTTTAGGTCAAGAAAATTTATTATTACAATTTTTGTTTGCATATTCTATTTCTCTTTCTCTCTGACTTCAGGACATCATAAGTATCATATTTTATCTTTACTTTTTCATCTCTTTGCCTTTTTCCTATACAATATCCTAAGGTAGGTTAAGACAAATGCTTATCACATTACATATTTAAATTTCTAGTGTCAATTCTCTACTGAGTTTCTTGTGCAGATTTCAATTCTACCTCTTGGTCTTCAGATTAGCCAGTGTTCATTATCATTTCAGCAATCACATTTTCATGTCTCTACATTTTTTTCCTTATAGGGTTTTATCTCTCTATCACAAATAATGCCCCCCTGTATTAATTCATTTAACAGCTTCCAAGTCTCATTGCTTCTACTGTCCATTACTTGTAAGGTGACATAATACACACTTTAAGTTCTTTGAAAAGTTAACAAGTAGCCAAGTGTACACCTGTAATGTTATCACCAAGTAGACCGAAAGGGCTTTTGAAAGGCAGAGTAAAACCTAGTTTGCTTATTGTTTTTGGGTTTTGCTTTTCTTTGTTTAAAAAAGGTAATGGGGCTTTTCTCACACTTTAAATGCAACTAAGAGTGTCTTTAGCCAATGAGTAAGAGTTTCAAAGAGCTTGTAACAATATTAGTATTTTTACATAAATACTAATACTCTCCAAAATTATATAATTTCATGGAGAAGAGTAGTATTTATATAAAAATGCCATTCACACAACTGATGTTATATGAAAGAAGTTTATTGGATGGAGATGGAAAGAGAGAGAGAGAGAGAAGGAGAGAGAGAGAGAGAAAGAGAGAGAGGGAGAGGCATGGTGGGGAGAAGGGGGTGCCCCAACAGAGAGAAGAGAGAGAGCAGGAGAGGGGGAGAGATCAAGAGCAAGAGAGTAAGAGAGAGAGGGGGAGTGGTGGACTGGTTACTATGTACCTGGCCCAAATGATGTCATAGGATGCAGGTACTGACTCAGGATAGTGTCAGGACCTTAAAGGTCCCTAAGGGAAAGCCAGTTGAATTGCCTGCACAACATAACATTCCTCCCTTTTTGTTTAATTAAAAAAATGAGGAGCTAGGAAGGGGTGGCAAGGTGGGAATGAGGACATTGACCTGCTTCTCAGATAAGGCAAGTTAAAGTATATAAATGTTGGTTCAATGGAAGAAGCTTTTGGTTGCCATGCAAGGGGGTAAGAGAGAGAGGAAAAAAGTAAGAGTACCAAAATGTCCGGATTACATGGTGAGGAGGAGAGGAAGCCCCTATCCTGAAAAATTTAGGATAGAGGGTAGGGTTTGCCAACCATCCCCAGCAGATAGGGACCGAGGAATGCTGGGAGGGCCTGGAGCTGTTTGTCCTGAGCCTGAAGCACACCATTCCAGCCTTTTGTTAATAATAAGTGAATAATGGGTGAAGATTCTCTTCTGGCTACTTCCTGCTGACCCTGGGGCCACTGTAGGGAGGTCAAAAGGCTGAAATGCTGGCCAGGTCCAGGAAGAATAGGCTGTTTAGATGCTCTCCAGGGTCTATAAGAACATCCATGGCTGGGAGGGAATACGCAGGTCCAGCTTGATGGAAGTCTGTGAGGTCAGACTGGAACACCTGTGGTAGATGCTTTGGCACTGTCATGGATGTAGGAAACACCTGGGTCTGTCAGGATACTGGAACATATATATAGAGTCAGAAGACAAAGTTAAGTAGGTTATGGAGAAAATTTCTTTTAGGTGTAGATTTAAAACTTTTGGGAGAGCGAACAAAGATAGTAGGTTTGGATCAAAGAAGAGACTTGAACATAACTCCATTTACCCAAGGGAACCTCCGTTTACTTGAAGGAACCTCCATTTACCTGATCACTGACAGTAATTTTAACAGATTTTGCTTTGGATTTGTCATCTAAGGAAATTGAGGCCAAGTTTGGTTGCAAAAGTGCATAAGCCTGGAGGTCCTTAAAGTGGGTGCCAGGGGTACAAATCTAAAATTATTTAAAAGGTATCTCAGAGGAGAGTCTAAGGGTGTGGTGGAAGACACATCTCCATGAGTGAAGTGAGAAAAGTCATTTTCTGTCAGTCTTTGGGGCAGCCCCACAAAGCACAGGAGAACCAGAGGTACAGGGGCACGAGCTGGCAAAGCAGGTTGTCATTAGCAGGGGTCCCAGGAAAGACTCTGGGAGACACAGCTTACCTAGCACTAGGATTTTCCGAGGGCATGTCCAACTCATGAGAGGAAAGGAAAAGCTGAGAGACCGTGTCAGTAAAAAGAAAAAGATTATTCACCCAGAGGAAGGCATCTGGGTGAGGGTTGGCGAGAAAGGAGGTTACTTCTGTTCCCCAGTGAAATGGAGAAATATGGGTCAGTCTCTCAGACAAAGGGGAATGTTTACGCTGACCACGGAAGGGTACACATCAATCTGCCGGTGTTGGATGTATGGATGTAGGGACTAGGTAGCCAGGAAAAAGGAGTCCCAAAACCAGGGAAAGGGGGGAGGAATCCCCCCCTTTGTCCTCCCTTTGAGATAGACAATAGGTGCAGTACTTATCTGGAGTCCATTTGACCTGAGAGGTGGATTTGGGTGGATATTAAGTTTTACAAAGGAGATAAAACTTTTAGATATGTTAGCGTCACTATTGTAATATGCATTGAAATACACATTGTAGAAAAGGTAGCAGACATACACCTTTGGGTTAACAGCATAAACACTAAGGTGAGCTCTGGAAAGGCACATGCCTTCCATGACTTAGAAGGGCAAAAGCTGACTTGATCTTTACCTTTAGCATGATTACACATCAGGGGAGAGAAGCTTCTTTTTTCTTTTTTTTATCTAGAAGACTGGATGTATATAAGTTTAGCACAATGAGAAACAACTTAAGTTTATACTTAAAGACAAACCAAAGGAGATTTAAAATCTTGAGTTATGATAATGGATCTCATAGTGGAATGTTTTTATTATAGTTAGATTAATCAATGAGAGCGCTAGTGATAAATGTCAAAGCTCTGGACAGTCAATACAACAGTAGCATAGCAACAGGGAGAAATATGGAGCATTTTTATTTATTTAGGATACCTTAAATCATCTCACACCTTTCAACTTTCATAACTTGCATTTATCAACATCTTAAACATCTTCTTAGACCCTCAAATATTTTATCAGATGCTCAGAAATTGTATATTTTGGAGAGGGCAGCTGAAGCCTTAGTTTCTGCTGTTAAACTGGTCTTCAAACCCATTGGAGACGTGAGAAGGCTAAATTACTGCAGGAAGCATAATCCAAATGGACTATGTATTGATCAATATGACAGGGGCTTACCCATTATCTAGGTGGCCTTCCCATTAGACTCCTGTGGTGACAGTGGCTCTTATGGGTACAAGTTCTAGGGCCACATGGCAGCATCAGTCTTTGGGTGCTGGGCCCAGCAAATGTGAGGGTCCTTTCCATGGAAGAGGAACTTGAGAGACTGAATATAACCTTATTTTGTCTAGGCAAAACGGGGCAGTCAGCTCTCCAGGTATTGTGTTTGTCCACAGTTTAGGCAGTAACCAGTTGGGGCAGGCTTGCCCAATAGCACAATTCAGGTGGAGTCATCTGTCATTGTGCCCAGCTCTTCCTGGAGGTCTCAGGGTAACCACTAGAAGCTGGGGTCTCTCTGCCACATTAAGCTTTTTTATTAAGCATCTAAATGTATTATTCTGTACACTTTCTGACAGGCTTGAGGACCATGATCTATTAAGTATAGCTGAGCCAAACAAATTTAATTAAAAAAAAAAAGCTTTAGTGGACTTTTTAGCATGATTGTAAATAAATTTTTGAACTAGTATCAAAGTAAAACTTTTAATCATAGATACAGTTCATAGACTGGCAATCCTGCTGATCCTCTCATATTACATGAGTTATGAGTTTTAGAACCAATACTATAGTAGAACAGTACAAATAGTTTTAAAATTGTACTTTAATTTATTATACCAAACGTATTAGCCAGAAGTCCTAATGGTGCATTTGGATCACAGGCAGCCTGTGGTAGGAAAATTGCATTTATTTATTTATTGAGAAATTTATAGAGCCATCGGCAATTATACATACATTTTAAATTAGCTTAATTTGAATAGATCTTTATGACCTTGAAAGTTTAGCATCATATAAAAATTTTGAACCAGGGTTGAATTATATATATATAGCATGTTGTAGAAATATAACTTTGAATTTATATAAAAATCTATATTCATTTAAAATCAGACTTGTTTTTAATTTAAAAGGAGATAAAATAGTTAATCATAATTAAAGAGCTTTAAGCCATCCCAAGGTTTACAATTTAATCTTAAGATTTTTTTTTTTTTTGAAAGTAGGAAAAGAAATGAGGAGGCTGGAGAGATGGCTCAGCTGTTAAAGACTAGGCTCACAACCATATATATAAGAAAAAGAAATGAGGGAATGGTGGCTTGGTTTTAAACTACTGCAGAAGCAGTGGGGGGGGGGGAATAGAGCGTATGCTTTTGGGTTAAGAGTGGGGGAAGGGCAGGCAGCCATGAGCCAGAGATCTACGAGAAAAGAGGATGGATTTCATATAGATACCTTAAGGGTGGTTGAGAAGATCGGCATGATGGTGTGGTGGTCGGGAGTAACCCAGCATGCCAGCATACTGACAACAGGATGTTGTCAGGACCCTAAAGGTCCCTAAGGGGAGGCCAGTTGAATCGCCTGCAAACATAACAGAGAGGAATATCTTGTGTGTTGTAAGGATGTAGTTGTCAATAAAAATCTGATTGACCAATTAGCTCAGCAGAGAGGGAGGGATGAGGTGGGACTTCTGGAAAGAGAGAGAGACAGAGAGAGAGAGAGAGAGAGAGAGAGAGAGAGAGAGAGAGAAGGGGGAATTCTGGGAAGGAGAAAAAGGAAGGTCTTTTTACCAGGAGACACAGAGGGAGACAGCATGACTGTGGACCTGGGAGAATGACTGGCTGCGTGGCTGGATGAGGCAAGGTGTCATCTAAGATTAACTTAGACTGAGCAAGTTGAGAATCTGCCTGGTGAGGCCTAAGTTTTGAAAAAATTTAAAAGGTGTAGGCATCTTTATTTTTATGGTCTAAAATAGCTGCTGCTCTTCAACATTTGGCTCCCAACATGGGGAATGAACCCACGATCCTGAGATTAAGAGTTTCATGCTCTACTGACAGACAAAAGATAGATTATTGAATCTACTTTTCAAGTTAGAGCATAATTGTTATTCTCTAATAAGATTATTTTTGTTTTTATTGCTATAGACTATTATATATCTAGTATATATCTGTATATTGATAGATTTAGGTTTTCATTGGTATAAATCTTGGTACATTGATACACATTTAAGGATACTTTTGATACACATATACATTTATATGTTTCAACTCATATGAGATACTGTATAAATGCAAGGTTTACTTCCAACACTTTTTTTTCAATATATTTTTAATTTTTTATTAATTACACTTTATTCATTTTGTATCCCCCCATAAGCCCCTCTCTCCTCCCCTCCCGATCCCACCCTCCCTCCCCTTTCTGCATGCATGCCACTCCCCAAGTCCACTGATAGGGGAGGTTCTCCTCTTCTTTCTGATCTTAGTCTATCAGTTCTCATCAAAAGTGGCTGCATTGTCCTCTACTGTGGCCTGATAAGGCTGCTCCCCCCTCAGGGGGAAGTGATCAACGAGAAGGCCAATCAGATTATGTCAGAGGCAGTCCCTCTTCCCATTACTATGTAACCCACTTGGACACTGAACTGCCATGGGCTACACCTGTGCAGGGGTTCCAGGTCATCTCCACCAATAGTCCTTGGTTGGAGTATGGGTCTCTGGGAAGTTCCCTGTGTTCAAATTATCTTGTTCTGTTGCTCTCCTTGTGGAGTTCCCGTCCCCTCCAGCTCTTACTATTTCCCACTTCTTACATAGAATTCCATTCACTCTGCCCATCAGTTGGCCCTCAGGCTCAGCATGTACTTCGACAGTCTATACTGCAGAAGCTTTCAGAGGCCCTCTGTGGCAGGTTTCAAGGTTGTTTCCTGTTTTCTTCTGGCTTTCAGAGGCCCTTTGTAGCAGGTTCCGAGGTTGTTTCCTATTTTCTTTTTCTTCTGATGTCCATCCTCTTTGCCTGTCAGGATGGGGATTGAACATTTTAGTTAGGGTCCTCTCTTTTGCTTAGTTTGTTTAGATGTACAGATTTTAGTGGGTTTATTCTATATTGTATGTTTATATGAGTGAGTATATACCATGCGTGTCTTTTTGCTTCTGGGACAACTCACTCAGGATGATCCTTTCCAGGTCCCACCATTTACCTGCAAATTTCATGATTTCCTTATTTTTCATTGCTGAGTAATACTCCATTGTATAGATGTACCACAGTTTCTGCATCCATTCTTCAGTTGAGGGGCATCTGGGCTGTTTCCAGCTTCTGGCTATTACAAATAAAGCTGCTACAAACATGGTTGAGCAAATGTCCTTTTTGTGTACTTGTGCCTCTTTTGGGTATATGCCTAGGAGTGGTATGGCTGGATCTTGAGGAAGCGCTATTCCTAGTTGTCTGAGAAAGCACCAGATTGATTTCCAGAGTGGTTGTACCAGTTTACATTCCCACCAGAAGTGGAGAAGGGTTCCCCTTTCTCCACAACCTCTCCAGCATGTGTTGTCCCTTGAGTTTTTCATCTTGGCCATTCTGATGGGTGTAAGGTGAAATCTCAGGGTTGTTTTGATTTGCATTTCCCTAATGGCTAATGAGGTTGAGCATTTCTTTAAGTGCTTCTCTGCCATTCGATATTCCTCTACAGAGAATTCTCTCTTTAGCTCTGTTCCACATTTTTTAAGTGGATTACTTGGTTTATTGCTTTTCAGCTTGTTTAGTTCTTTATATATATTGTATATGAGTCCTCTGTCAGATAAAGGGTTGGTGATGATTCTTTCCCAATCTGTAGGCAGTCGCTTTGTTTTGATGACAGTGTCCTTTGCTTTACAGAAGCTTTTCAATTTGATGAGGTCCCATTTATTGATTGTTGCTCTTAGAGCCTGTGCTGTTGGTGTTCTATTCAGGAAGTTCTCTCCTGTACCAATGAGTTCTAGGGTATTCCCCACTTTTTTTTCTAGCCGATTTAATGTGTCTGGTTTTATGTTGAGGTCTTTGATCCACTTGGACTTCAGTTTTGTGCAGGGTGATAAGTATGGATCTATTTTCATTTTTCTACATGTAGACATCCAGTTGGACCAGCACCATTTGTTGAAGATGCTATCTTTTTTCCATTGTATGGTTTTGGCATCTTTGTCAAAAATCAGGTGTCCGTAAGTGTGTGGGTTTATTTCTGGGTCTTCTGTTCGATTCCATTGATCCACCATTCTGTTTCTATGCCAGTACCATGCAGTTTTTATAACTGTTGCTCTATAGTACAGCTTGAGATCAGGGATGGAGATACCTCCAGAAGATCTTTTATTGTAGAGGATTGTTTTAGCAATTCTCGGCTTCTTGTTATTCCATACGAAGTTGAGAATTTTTCTTTCCAGGTCTGTAAAGAATTGTGCTGGCAATTTGATGGGAATTGCATTAAATCTGTAGATTGCTTTTGGTAAGATGGCCATTTTTACTATGTTAATCCTGCCAAGCCATGAGCATGGGAGATCTTTCCATCTTCTCATATCTTCCTCTAATTCTTTCTTCAGAGACTTGAAATTTTTTTCATACAAGTCTTTGACTTCCTTGGTTAGGGTTACACCAAGGTACTTTATGTCATTTGTGGCTATTGTGAAGGGTGTTGTTTCTCTAATTTCTTTCTCAGCCCTTTTGTCTTTTGTATACAGGAGTGCTACTGATTTTTTTGAGTTAATTTTGTATCCGGCGACTTTGCTGAAAGTGTTTATCAGCTGTAGGAGTTCCCTGGTAGAGTTTTTTGGGGTCACTCATATATACTATCATATCATCTGCAAATAGTGATAATTTGACTTCTTCCTTTCCCATCTGTATCCCCTTGATCTCCTTCAACTGTTTTCCAGCACTATGTTGAAGAGATATGGAGAGAGTGGGCAGCCCTGTCTCTTCCCTGATTTCAGTGGGATTGCTTTAAGTTTCTCTCCATTCAGTTTGATGTTGGCTATGGGCTTGCTGTAAATCGCCTTTACTATGTTTAGATATGTGCCTTGTATCCCTGATCTCTCCAGTACTTTAAACATGAATGGATGTTGGATTTTGTCAAATGCTTTTTCAGCATCTAGGGAGATTATCATGTGGTTTTTTTCTTTCAGTTTGTTAATATGGTGGATCACATTGATGGATTTCCGTATATTGAACCACCCCTGCATACCTGGGATGAAGCCTACTTGGTCATAGTGGATAATATCTTTGATGTGTTCTTGGATCCGGTTTGCAAGTATTTTGTTAAGTATTTTTGCATCAATGTTCATAAGGGAGATTGGCCTGAAATTCTCTTTCTTTGTTGAGTCTTTGTGAGGTTTAGGTACCAAGGTGATTGTGGCTTCATAGAATGAGTTTAGTAATGTTCCTTCTGTTTCTATTTTGTGGAATAGTTTGAAGAGAATTGGAGTTAGCTCTTCTTTGAAGGTCTGGTAGAATTCTGCGCTGAAGCCATTTGGTCCTGGGCTTTTTTTGGATGGGAGACTTTTGATGACCGCTTCTATTTCTTTGGGGGATATAGGACTATTTAATTGATTTACCTGGTCCTGATTCAGCTTTGGTAAGTTAAATCGATCAAGAAAATTGTCCATTTCATTTAGGTTTTCAAATTTTGTTGAGTATAGACTTTTGAAGTAAGTCCTAATGATTGTTTGGATTTCCTCAGTGTCTGTAGTTATGTCCCCCTTTTCATTTCTGATTTTGTTGATTTGGGTGGTGTCTCTCTGCCTTTTAGGTAGCTTGGCTAAGGGTTTGTCGATCTTGTTGATTTTCTCAAAGAACCAGCTCTTGGTTTCATTGATTCTTTGAATTGTTTTATTTGTTTCTAATTGATTGATTTCAGCCCTGAGTTTGATTATTTCCAGTCGTCTACTCCTTTTTGGTGTGTCTGCTTCTTCTTTTTCTAGGGTTTTTAAGTGGGCCATTAAGTTGCTTGATTGAGCTGTCTCGAATTTCTTCTTGAAGGCACTTAGTGCTATGAACTTTCCTCTTAGCACTGCTTTCATTGTGTCCCACAAGTTTGGGTATGTTGTGTCTTCATTTTCATTGAGTTCTAGAAAGGCTTTAATTTCTTTCTTTATTTCTTCCTTGACCCAGCTGTCATTTAGTAACAAGTTGTTCAGTTTCCATGTGTGTGTAGGCTTTTTGCTATTTCTGTTGTTGTTGAAGTCCAGCTTTATTCCATGGTGATCAGACAGGATACAAGGGATTATTTCAGTCTTCTTGTATCTGTTGAGGCTTGCTTTGTGACCAACTATATGGTCTATTTTGGAGAAGGTTCCATGAGGTGCTGAGAAGAAGGTAAATTCTTTTGTGTTTGGGTGTAAAGTTCTGTAAATGTCTGTGAGGTCCATTTGATTCATGACCTCTGTCAGAGATATTGTTTCTTTGTTTAATTTCTGTTTTGTTGACCTGTCCTTTGTTGAGAGTGGGGTGTTGAAGTCTCCCACTATTAATGTGTGGGGATCTATATGTGGTTTAAATTTTATCAATGTGTCTTTTACAAATGTGGGTGCTCTTGTATTTGGGGCATAGATGTTCAGGATTGTGATGTCTTCCTGGTGGAATTTTCCCTTGATGAGTATGAAGTGTCCTTCCTCATCTCTTTTTATTAATTTTGGTTGAAAGTCTATTTTATCAGATATTAGAATGGCTACTCCTGCTTGTTTCTTGGGTCCATTTGCTTGGAAAGTCGTCTTCCAACCTTTTACCCTCAGGTAATGTCTATCTTTGTGTCTTAGGTGTGTTTCTTGTATGCAACAGATTGCTGGGTTTTGTTTACATATCCATTCTGTTAATCTGCGTCTTTTTACTGGAGAGTTGAGTCCATTGATGTTGAGAGAGATTAATGACCAGTGGCTGTTAGATCCTTTGATTTTGATGTTGGCTGTGTTCATAAGGTTGTGTGCTTGGTTGCTTTTTGTTTTGCTGTAGTAAGGTTAATTATTTCCTGTGTTTTCTTGACAGAAGCTAATTTTCTTGGGTTGTATTTTCCCTTCCAGTGTCTTCTGTAATGCTGGATTTGTGTGTAGGTATTGTTGAAATTTGTTTTTGTCATTGAATATCTTGTTTTCTCCGTCTATGAGGACTGAGAGTTTTGCAGGGTATAGTAGCCTGGGTTGACATCTGTGTTCTCTTAGGGTCTGCATGATATCTGTCCAGGCCCTTCTGGTTTTCATAGTTTCTGTTGAAAAGTCAGGTGTGATTCTAATGGGTTTGCCGTTATATGTTACTTGGCCTTTTTCCCTTGCAGCTTTTGGTATTTTTTCTTTGTTCTGTATACTTACTGTTTTGATTATTATATGGCGGGAGGATTTTCTTTTCTGGTCAAATTTGTTGGGTGTTCTGTAGGCCTCATGTATCCTTATTGGCTTCTCCTTTAACTTGGGGAAATTTTCTTCAATGATTTTGTTGAAAATATTTTGTGGGCCTTGGAGAAGGGAGTCTTCTTTTTCCTCTATTCCTATTATTCTTAGATTTTGTCTTTTCATATTGTCTTGGATTTCTTGGACAGTCTGTGTCAGGAATTTTTTGGCTTTAACATTTTCTTTGACAGATACATCGATTTCTTCCATTGTATCTTCTACACCTGAGATTCTTTCTTCCATTTCTTGTATTCTGTTGGTTATGCTTACCTCTGTAGTTCCTGTTTTCTTCCCTAAATTCTTCCTCTCCATTATTTCCTCCATTTGTGTTTTCTTTAATTTTTCTAGTTCTATCTTCAGGTCTTGAGTTGTTTTATTTACTTCCTTCACCTGTCTGCTTGTATTTTCCTCTTTTTCTTTTAGTTCCTTCAACTCTGTCTCTTTGATTTCTTTCAGTGATTTAATTATTTCTTCTCTGAAGGCCACAAGCTGTTTGGCCGCATCTTCTCGTATTTCTTCACGGATGGCCCTAATCTGCTTGTCTTTATCTTCCTCCATTTCTTTACGGATAGCCATGATCTGTTTGGTTTTATCTTCCTCTAATTCTTTATGTATTTTATTTGTCTCCTCTATTATCCTCTTCATCAACATAGATGTAAGGTCATCTTCTTGATTTTCTATTATGCTGCATTGTTCAGGGCTGTTCGCCTCTGGATGGCTGGGTTCTGGAGATGCCATATTTCTTTGTCTTTTGTTGGTTGAGCCTTTACGCTGACCTCTACCCATTGGGCTGATTTAGGTGTTGGCTGTTAGTTTCTGTGCTTCCTGGAGTCCTGAGGTAGGGAGTATCCCCTTGGCCGGAAGATGATTTTTCCTGAAGGAGTCCTTCTCTGCTTTTTGGTTATGGTCACTGTATGGCCAGTGTTTGTCAGGAGTTGCCACTGCTCACCTCAGGTTTATAGCCCTGAGTAGTAGCTGTGGTCTATGTTAGGCAGGGGGGATCTCCTCTTACCCATAGAATTTCTCTGACAGCTGCCCCACTGCTGGGTTTCTTGTTATAAATTTAGTGTGCTGCTGCTCACTAAATTTCCATGTACAGTCCTCTTGAAGAAACTGCTGATTCCCTAGCTGTGGGGTTTTCTCCCAACAGGGAACCTCAGTCTGTTATCCTGGGGCGCACAGTTCTGTCCGGGAAAGTGGGAGGTGCACTCAGCAAGTCTCTGGGCCAGAGGCTGATTGCTCTGCTCAGGACCTGGAGAATGTGCACCTAGGTTGAGTTGTCGCCTGGGGGCACTGTTCTGGTCTGGAGGCTGGGTGCCTCACTCTGAACCAGAAGCTGTGTGTCTCTGTCTGGGATGGTGGCTGTAGGCACTGCTCTGGTCCAGACGCTGTGGGTGCAGCCCTCTTGAAGGACCAGGGATTCCCACAGTTTTGACAGTCTAGCTAGGAATAACTGGTTGATCCTTGGCACAGTATCTGAGGGCTGTTGTAATGGCTCTCTGGCTTTTGTAGGTCTGAGGATGCAGCTGTGTGTCCCAGTGCCCTAGGAGAACTCAATAATGGCAGCAGAGCACAGCGCTCCTGCCTGCACTAGAGTCTGCGTGAGTCCAGGAAGTGTTTTGGTGCTGGGTGTCCTAAGCGTTAGAGCTGCTGACCCCCTCCGCTGGGGGTTTCCTCCTGCCAGAGACACGCAGTCTGGTGCCCTGGTGCCCTGGTGCCCACAGTTCTATCTGAGGCGGCGAATCAGGTGCACAGGCAGGCGCCTGTGTCCCGGCTCTGGGTCCGGACTGGCTCTTGGGGCACCCTCGGAACCCGAGTCTTTTCCAGGGGATGTCTGGGTAACCTGAGGTTGGTCCCAATTGTTTCCTGCTCCATGGGGTTATCTCTCGACTGGGAAATCCAGTCTATGGTGTTGTGGGCCCACAGTTCAGTCTGGGACCGTGACCAGTTTATGCTGGCGGGTAGCTCTGGGCTGGCGACCAAGTGCCTGGCAGAACCAGGATCTCTTCCGCGGTTTAGCCGGGTGAGTTAAAGCTGATTGAATCCCCCACCGTGGGGTATCCTCTCACCTGTGAAACACAATCACTTGTGTTTTATGGCCGCGAGTTCTGATTGCTGGTCACTGTGCCAATCCTGCTGTGTTGCTTCTCAGAATGAGAGTCCTCCCGGCGCTGCCATCTTGCCCCGCCTCCAGCCAAAAGCTACTTCCAACACTTTTAAAAGATGCTATTATAAACTGTTTAGGATAGTTAAAAAAAATACTAGTTAATGGTTGGTCAGTCAGATTCATGGTCTTGCCATATGCTAGTCTAATTTATCACAGAAATATGCATTCTAGGTAAGTAGATAATAAATACCTAAAACAAACCTATTCAATGTATCTGCCTATTCAGATACACTATAGATAGATAGATATTGAGTATGCATTACGTAGATCTAAATACATAGGTAAATGGTCTTCAAAAACCTCAGAGACCTACAGAATTTAACTTTTTTTTTTTTAGTTATTATTTTAAGGTTCTTCTGGCAATGAGACATGTCAGCTCCTGGCAACATCCCATTCAACTTGAAAGAAGATGAAGAGCATCAAAGAATCCCCATTAGGAAATGTCCTCAAATGTGGCAAGCCAGCCACCAGGCACAAGAATTCTCTCGTTTCACTGCAGACAAAAATGCCTCTGAAATGGGCAAAAATTCAGTGTGGGGAAGTTAACTGCCTAGTTCTGCCATGACAGGGTAAGCAAATCCTTCATATTTCCTGCTTCACAATTAAGTCAGAGATACTGGGCCAGAAGGCTAAAGATGTTGCTCTAATGTTATAGAGAGAGACTGGGTAACTGTCCAGGCAGTGAAATGTCTCTGTCATTTTTTATTAATTTTGGAAGTTTCTTGCCTACAGTTATTGCTTACTCAGGTAATAATTTTATTCCTTCTCAAGTCTCTGATGAGATTAAAGACTAGATAGTTATAGTTTTACAATTAAGTTTAGGTGCTTAGGAGTTAAGATATTTTTAGGTCTAGATAGATGTTTTTATGCTGATAGATATAAGATATGTTAGAGATTGATTTAGGTTCAGAACTTTAGACTCATCAAGATAGTTAAGAGCCTGTGCTCTTAACTGCTGAGCCATCTCTCCAGACCTCCTTTTCATTCTTAATATCCCATATAGAACTTCAAGCAGTTCTAGAAACTGCACAGTGAACTGTGGGATGTAGTCCTTCCTTAGGTGCTTACTAGATTCCAACACCAGCATATGAGTCAGGAGCAGGAGGGTATCCTCATCCAATCATCCAGAAATAAAGGGTCCAGGGAAAGCCAGTGCTCATCTAAACCCCTTCACAACCATCAACAACTGGGGAAGTAAGAACTGCGATGATCAGCTCCAAGACTTCTCTAGTTTCTCACATGCCTTTTCATGAGTACCCAAGGAATCAGACAACATGGGAATGTTACTTCTGGGCACACTTGGGCTCTATGGGAGCTCTATGGAAAAAGGGAGGACTTCTTTTTTAACTGGGAGGAATAGGTACTAGAGTCGGGAGTTAGCCCAGCAACTTCCCAGGGTGAGGACTAAATCACACCTGCTTCTCACTCTTGCAAGCATCATCCTCAGGGCTCTTCCTTTTTCTACCCTTCTGCATAGTATATATTCTGGATTTAATGTATATCCAAGGATTTGAGGCAAAACCAAACCATATTATATTCCTGCCATGTCACATAAGTTGAAGTTTTTATTTCTCAAATAATTCAAAAGAGAAATGGTGGTACTGGTGTGGAACAGATTACACAATTGTATGTATCTCAGAAAACAGACCCTTAATGAGATGGGTGATGCTCTGTGCTTATAGTGGAAATATTCTAGGCTTTGGAAACAGAAAATAAGGAAAGATAAAGGCTGCATAATCTCATCACTGGGGCAGTCACTGGCAATCAGTTCACTCACCAGGCATCTGTTGGTGGAAATTCCCTCCAGTATGAATCCCCACTTAACCAGACCAGTTGGCCTCTTGATTTTTCTATTATCTCTTTTGTATTTTTTCTTAGCACTTTAATGGAAAACTTTGGGAGACCACACTGAATATTTCTAAAAAAGAACTACAGAATTTCATGACTCAGGTTAAAACTTTAAATGGCTAAACTTAACATATTTTTTTTAGTTGTATTAGTTACTTTTGAGTAGTTGTGACAAAAATTCCTGACAGAAGGAACGAAAGGTTTATCTTGGCTCACAGTTTCAGAAGGCTTACTTCGCAACTGCCTGAGCCTGTGCTCTGGAGCAGAAAATCACTGTAGCAGGAGTATGTGACAGAGGACAACTGCTTCTGTAGCAGCCAGGAAGCAGCAACCCAGGATAATTACCCATAAGGACCATCTTCTATGAGCTATTTCCTCTAGCTAGGCCTCGCCTCTTAGTGTTTCCAGATCTTTCCAAAATAGATCCATTACTGGAAACAAAGAAAGTAAAACATGAGCCTGGGGTGGGGGGTGGGGTGCTATTTCAGATTCAAACCATTACAGAGTTATACCACCCTTTGGGTTCTAAAGACACACTATCAGCTTGTTTCTAAGAGGTTCTAGGTCTAATATATAAAGGTTTAGGCTCCTATCAAGGTTTTGCCTTGAACCCTTGGATGTATATTAAACCCAGAATATACATTCTGCAGAATATACTCTGCAGAGGGCAGAGATACGAAGACCCCTAAGGGCAATGCTTGCTGGAGTGAGGTGGCATGATTTAGACCTCTCCCTAGGGCAGGCACTCCTCATCTATTTCAGTCCTACTCATGAGCTTCCCAGAACTCTAGGGACATTAATGAGTTTCCCCAGCCTTTCTCAGCCCTCATGTTTCACACTGACTCTCAAACTGTTCTTCTTTGTACCCTTCATTAGCACTGTTATCACTCTTGATCAGAAAAGTGCTGCATCCCAAGACTTTTGGCATGTGTGGGTAGTAGTACTCAGGTAGCTCCACCATCAGCCCCAGGAACCTGGCAATAGCCAAACACATCATCACCAGCTTGACATCTTTTCTGGCTTCCAGGAGCCAGGTGTCGGTGTCTGAACTAGTGCTGAATTGCCACAGCTTTATGACAGCTGCAAAGCACAAATCTACCTCTTGCACATGCACAGAGTCATCTTATAAGAACTGCCCTCTCTCTTGCTCTCTCCTTCCTGCACTTCCCCCAGACCCTGCTTATGCCTTTATTGTGCCCGCCCCCGCCCCAATAAACCTCTCATGTGAAGCCTGCCTTGTGGTGTGACTTCTTGGACTACACCGTTTAGCTCTGTCTCCTAAATCCCAATAGTGGTACACTTGGGAGGCTAGTAACTGGGGTTAGTGTGGGTTCACTCAGGTGCTCAGGCAAATGTATATTTTAAACTATTGATTTAACATTTATTTAATGGCTATGTGGGGAAAAAAAACCTGTTTTTTCTTAATAAAACACTACTGAAGTTTATATTAAAAATGTAATATGAAAAAAATTTATTAAATGGACGCTGCCTCCCAGAGCACCCTTAAAAAGATCACGGGTCATGGGTGGCACATGGCACATGGCTGTGTGACCAGCCTGGACCTGCTGCGGTCCTTGCCACAAGTGAGCCTGGCCAATCTGAAGCCCAATCCTACCTCCAGAAAGTGGGAAAGATGTCCAAGAGATCAGAGAAGAGTTGGGAAATGTGGCAGAGGCCATGAAAAAGAGAGGCAGAGAGGACCCTGGCTTCAGCTGGGCTTTAAGGGAGGGCTGACTACATTTTACATACGAATCTCAAAATATGGATTTAATGAAGGACATAGAAGGCACCAGTATCAGCCTTTGAGTCTTAGGAGACTGCAGTATCTCATTGATTGAGGGTGAGTTGATCCAACTCAACTATTGACTTAACCCAGCTTGTCAATGGGAGAGGTCTGACCATTCAACCACTTAAAAGGAATTATGGGGTCCAGCTGGTGGAAGACGGTGCTGATACTTTTCAAGTAAAAGTTAACGATGAGGTGCAGTTGGTGTCAGAATTAGCCATTGCTGCAATTGAAAAAAAAAATGGCGGTGTTGTTTCTACAGCCTTCTACCACCCAAGAAGTCTAGAAATTCTGTGCAAGCCTGTTCCAGTCTTTCTGCGGGGATAACCCATTCCAAAACGAATGCTCCCACCTAAATTGCTGGTGCCCTATTACACCGATGAAAAAAACCAGGGATACCTGGCCGACCCTACCAAGTTTCTGGAAGCAAGACTTGAACTCGCCTTGAAGTATGGCTACATTCTTCATTAAAGATGAACTCTTCAGAATGCTCAGAATTTGGAAGGATCCAAGGCAGATTTTCTTTGGTCTTGCTCCTGGCTGAGTGATAAATATGGCAAATAAGAAAATTCTGAAATCTACAGGTGAGAATCTCAAGTATTGCAGCTCCTGAACTCCCTTCCAGTAAAGCAGACTTGTTGAGAGTCAGACGGGCTGAAACATGGCTTCTTGTGGGTCTCAAATCCTCGGGGCTGATACTAGCCTTCACTGTGATTAAACCTTTTTTGCTCTTTTCAGGCAGCAAAAGCAGCACAGAGGAACTGAACTGCTGAGGTATATGTCTCAAAAATTCAATGGTGGCGGTCTTTAGAAAGGTGATTAAAAAAATAATCTACTTCAAATTACCTTTCTTTTGGGGGCTGGGGGTGGGGGAGTGGTTTTCAAGACCTCATTTCTATGTGCAACCCTGGTTGTCCCAAAACTAGCTCTGTAGACCAGGCTGACTTCGAACTCATTGAGATCTGCCTGCTTCTGCTGGGATTAAAGATGAGTGCCACAACTGCCTAGCCCAATTTAAATTAAAAAAAAAATTATTAAATGCAGTAGTTGGCACAATATGGAGACACAAGTATCTTAGCTCCTCCTGCTTCTACTCCTAGGGTGGATTCAGTTTTCTAGATTGGCTCCCAGGATTTCCTTTGCTCAGCAGCATCTGGAGAAATGGACACAGCGGGAAGAACAGCAATGGAATCAGAAGAGCCTGGTTAGTCTGCATAATAAAGGGCTCTCGTTGGGAGGGAGGGAAGGACAGAGAGGAGAACCAATGACAGGGGTGTTCAAAGAGTTTGAGGGGGAGACAGAGAGGGGTCATTTCCTTCCTGCCACATCACAGCCAGATGAGCCTCAGGGAAAGACAAGGAGAAAGATGCAGTTCTTTCCCACATGTGTACTGCGTGCTAAGAAGATATGCCTGCTTTAGCATCATGCATAAGATACAAAATGCTTAGAGCTGTATTTTTCTGCTGTAATCCTGGAACATGTTTTTCCTTTATGTAGCACCCTTTTTCCAATTCACCTCCTCTCTCTTTCTCCCTCTACCCCTTTCTTTCCTTTCCCTCTTCTTTTCCTTTCAGACTGATAGTCTTCCCCAGGAAGAGCAAGTGAATTTGTATTTTTTGGTTATGTAACTAGTTGCTTGAGGAAACTGGAACTAATTGGAACCTTATTCTAATGCATTTTAATTTAATTTTAGTATTTCAGCCTGTAGTCCAAGTTAGCCTTCTGGCTTATTGCCAACCTCTGGTTGCCTTATGCACTGGCACCCCTCTTGGCATCTTTGGTGGCAGGCCTCACAGATGGGGCAAAAATGTTAATTTTTGCATTATTAAGTTTTTCTTAAGGTAAAAATTTAATTATCTTTCAAACTGCAGCAAAATATTTGTGGCTTCAAAGTAGCTGGGTCCCAATGGCTAAGACAGAATGGCAGCATCAGTGTCAAATACTGGCTCCACATTTGGGCGTGGCATGATCAGACAGACACCCATGTCCCCAGACACTGGGTGATCCTATTTTCAGATCAATGACATCAGTTGTCTGAAGCTGCAGAAGACAGCATATTGTGACATGGCCTTCAGTATCTTCCTCTTCTCTCCCAGCTCTGATCTAAGATCTGAAGGCAAATACAGTTGCAGTAAGACTGGAAATCTAAGTAGCAAAGATCAAGACCTAGGAAACTGCCTCTTCATGCCATGCTACAGCCTGGTACTGCTGGGCAGCACCAATAGAACCATTGTAAGCCCATAAATGAAAAAAAATGCTGTATTGATCTGAATTCAGCCATTTGTTAAACAGCTTCCTAGTGTTTGCCTTATTCTCTTATATTTTTAAATTTAAATTTTAATATTATTGTGCTAGTGTATAGTGCATGGTGTGTGTTTGTGTAGATAGATAGATAGATAGATAGATAGATAGATAGATGATAGATAGATGATAGATAGATGATAGATAGATAGATAGATGATAGATAGATAGATGATAGATAGAGATAGATAGATAATAGATAGATAATAGATAGATAGATGATAGATAGATGATAGATAGATAGATAGATAGATGATAGATAGATAGATGATAGATAGAGATAGATAGATAATAGATAGATAGATAATAGATAGATAGATAGATGATAGATAGATGATAGATAGATAGATGATAGATAGATGATAGATAGATAGATAGATGATATATAGAGATAGATAGATAATAGATAGATAGATAGATGATAGATAGATAGATAGATAGATGATAGATAGATAATAGATAGAGATAGATAGATGATAGATAGATAATAGATAGATAGATAGATAGATAGATAGATAGATAGAATGCCTGTGCATGACTAAAGCCCTTGTATGGAGTGCAGAGGACAACCTTGAGGAGATTGTTCTCTCTTCCCACCTTTATATAGGTCTAGGAATGAGCTAGGGTTGTAAAGTTGTCAGGCTTGGGCATTTAGTGCCTTTATTTCCTAAGCATTCCATAGCCCTTGTCTATAGTCTAGTAGACTTCTGTACTAGATTTGTTGATGTTGTACCCCATGTTTCCTTCTTTACCAGGCTCATGTCTCTTAGCAGGGTGACTTAGTAATATTTTCATAAGGTCTCTCACTGTCTCAGAGAGGTGCTTCCTATCTACCACATTGGGTGTCCTGGTAACCTTGGTTGCACCCTTGAAGGCTCCAGGCTTCCTGAAGAGAGCCAACCTTATTGTGTAGTCACTAACATGATGCCTACAAGCCCTAAATGCTGTCTGCAAGAAATAGATTGGCCTGGTTTTCCTTGGCCTGTTTTTTTTTTCTTTTTCTTTTAATTAATTAAGTTATTTATTTACTTTACACCCCAATCACAGCTTCTTCCAGTCTTTCCCTCTCCCCCTCGCCTCCCCCCATCTATGCCTCCTCTCTTCTTCTCAGAAAAGGGAAAGCCTCCCATAGGAGGCTTGCCAGCCTTGGCATATCAAGTTGCAGTAAGACTAGGGGCTTCTTCTCCTATTGAGGCTAGACAAAGCAGCCCAGTTAGGGGGAAAGGGACTCAAAGGCAGGCAATGTAGTCAGAGGCAGCCCCTGCTTTCACTTTAGGAGTCCCACATGAAGACCCAGCTGCACAGCTGTTACATATGTGCAGAGGGCTGGGTCTATTTCAGTCATGCTCTCTGGTTGGTGGTTCAGTCTCCATAAGGTCCTATAGACCCAGGTGTCCTTGACCCCTCTGGCTGCTTCAATCCTTCCTTTTCCTTTTCCACAGAATTCCACAAGTTCCACTTAATGTTTGGCTATGGGTCTCTGCATCAGTTGTTGGGTGAAGCCTCTCAGAGGACAGTTATGCTGGGCTCCTGTTTGCAAGCAGAACAGAATATTATGAATTGTGTCAGGGGTGGGCTCCCTCTCAGGGCATGAGTCTCAAACCGGGCCAGTTAATGGCTGGCCATTTCTTCAAATTTTGCTCCATCTTTTATCCCCACACATCTTGGAGGCAGGACAAATTGTGACAAGTTTTGTGCCTGGCTTGGTGTATAATCCATCTCTTGGAAATCTTGCCTGGTTACAGAAGATAGCCTGTTTCTTTATATCCTCTACCACTAAGAGTCTTAGCTAGGGTCAACCTTATAGATTCCTAGGTTTCTAGCTCAACCCAGAGATATGCCCCCTAATCCAATTGTCTCCTCCAGTACTCTCTGAGTCCATCCTCTCCCCACTTTATCCCATCTGTTCCCATCCTCATCCTCACTCCAGGCCCCTCCCTCCACTCCATCCCATCCCGTGATGTCTAATCTCTTTCCCCTTCTCAGTGAGATGTAAGCATCCTCTTGTTACTTGGCTTCTTTGGATTGTAGCCTGGTTACCCTGAACTTTATGGCTAATATCCACTTACAAGTGAGCACATTCCATGTTTGTCTTTCTGGGTCTGGGTTACCTCACTCAGGATTCTGACCTGTGTACTCAAGAGCTGCTATTCTCTGTTGCCTTTGGCCCTCTCTGACAGGATTCTTTGGAGACCAGAGCCCTTTGTTTCTTCAGCTTGACTTTTAGTACTGCACCTCACTGTCACGATTGTCCCCACCCTAATCAGCACACTGCCCTGCTCTCCATGTGCCTAGAAGTGAATGCAAGACAGAAAAGCAGAGACCCTGTTAAGTGTGGCCAGTGGGAACTAGTCAGGTCCCATATTACTCACCTCCCAGGGCTTCAATTGTCTCATTTTGTTAGTTTCGTTTCAGGAACTGGATTAGATTAAACAGTTATGAAAAAGATCTTGTGGAATGCTCTAGAATTCTGTTGAGCATTTGGTGTGCACATTTGTTTTATTGAAAACATGCCATGTTCTGGATATGAAAGCAGATTATTTTAAAAGATAGAACCTGTCCTTAGAAACCTCCTTCTAGGTATGGAAGTATTGGTTCATGCTTTGTCCCCACTTGACTTCCAGTTTTCTCACTCTGGTAAGTAGACAACTTTGTGCTTATCACCTGGGGAGAGATATGATGCATTTGAAAACGGTAGAAAGAGTGTCTTCCCTGCTCTTTTTTTTTCTTTCTTTTTTAGTTTAAGCTTTTAGGGCAGAGGCTGAAAACTAGTGGCCCTTGGGACAGAACTGAGACTTGAACGTACTTTGTCTGATCTACAGTGTTGTCCCCACAACATGAATTGAATATTGACATTTCAAGTCAAAAAGGGTTGTACAAAGTGAAAATTTACACTTAAGAAAGTAAAATGGAAAATTTGGCAATTTGGACCTCAAAGAGAAAAACTTGCCTACATTTCTTTCCTAGATAAAAACCTTCTGGACAAGGAAGCCATACTGTAAAGCCTTAGCTTGGGCAGATGGAGTCATGTATAGCTCCAGAGGTTCATCATCAACATAGTAGCTTCTGGGGCCAGGATGAGAAACAGAAAGCTTAGTGGTAATACGGTGGTCCCAGAGCCAAAGCAAGGTGAAGGGTGGCTCTCAGGATATCTTGCTATATTCATCTCTGTAATCCGTGACAGTAAGTATCTCAGAACTCACACATAATCATCTAAGGACAGACAGTCCTTACCGTCAGCTGGAAGTGTAGCTCAGTGGATAGAGCACTCAGTTTACAGAGTGCATACAGGAATCACTGAGGTCTAGCATGGAACCCTGTGCCTAGAATCCTAACACTGGTGAGATGTAGGATCAAGAATTCCAGGGTCATTCTCAGTTATATGAATAGTTCAGGTCAGCCTGGGGTACACAAGGTCCTATCTCAGAGGGTGGGGAGTAAAGGAGGGAGAGTGCTTAATACTGAGATTATGTCTGCTACATAGTACGTATACACATAATACACATACAGTGCAAAGAACAGTAGCTCACAGTAGAAGTGGCCTTGAACTCTGGGAAAGTCAAATGTCTACTTTCTGCAGACCTCAGACCTCAGTTTGTGACGTAGACAGACACATACTCATCATTATACAAGTTAGGCTTTCCTCCTGAGTTCATGCTCCAAGGGAGCATATTCTTCTAAAATAACTCCAGGTATGAGCAAGAAGGTTGGTAAGGGAAAATGACAGTCGTGGCAGACTCTTCCCTTCCAAAATGAGATGAGAAACCATTCATTCCACAGAATGTGAAAACGGACTTGATCTTTACACTGGCTGTTCTTGGCACGTCTGGGTCACAGACTCTTTTGAGAATAAAGCTCTTCTGTTCTGAAAACACATAGAGACACAAAATTTGTTAGATTCCAGGGGCTTCACAGTCTATTCCTTTTGGAAGCACATCTGTGGACCCTAGGATAAGAACCCAACTCCATCTGTCACTCTTCCTGTCTCCATTTCTCCCAAGGAAGGTTCAGTGTAAAAAAGAAAAAAAAATGTCAGCCTATTAGAAATACAAAAAAACCTGCCACCCACAGACTGCCATCCCGGCATCCTCACCATCTGCACCTCAAAGCCCTAGCCTATTCCCATTTTCACCCACCTACCCTGGGCCTAGCATGTTCTCAGCCTTTTCCTGAGATAGCTTTACATGGATACACACTGTAACTAAAAAAGAATGAGGTCCTGTGTGTTCACTTTACTTCTGGCAGAAGACTCTCACATTGGCTGCCCACTATGAAATTCATTCTGGCCATAAAGACATCCTGGGTAAGAGATGCTTGAGCAGAAATGGTGCAGAAACATGCTGCTGAGGGCAATAAGAAAGCATTCCCACAAACTGGAAGCCATAGGACTGTTCTTTGGACTCGACTCAAGCACAAGGCTGGTTTATCACATTAGTATATTGAATGTTTGGTCACCAGGGAGTGGAAATGTTTGAGAGGATGACAAGGATTAGGATGTGTGGGCTTGGCTTGGCACCTTCTGCAGTGGTGCGGCAGGTACTTGAGGATGTGTGGACTTGCTAGAGGAACTGTGTCACTGGAGATGAGCTTTGAGGTTTCAAAAACCCATGCAATGTTCAGTTTCTCTCTCTCTCTCTCTCTCTCTCTCTCTCTCTCTCTCTGTGTGTGTGTGTGTGTAACTCTCATCTGCTGTCATGATGATAATGGACTAAACCTCTGAAACTATAAGGAAGTCCCCAATTAAATGCTTTGCCTTTATAAAAAGTTGTCTTGGGCTGGGCAATGGTGGTACACACTTTTAATACCAGTACTCAAGAAGCAGAGACAGAAGGATCTCTGTGAGCTTGAGGGCAGTCTGGTCTACAGAGCTAATTCCAGATCAGCCAGGGCTACACAAAGAAACCCTGTCTTAAAAACCAAACCAAATCAAACCAAACAAAATTGTCATGGTGTCTCTTCTTAGCAAAAGAACAATGACTAAGACACGTTTGATGGAGGGAGCCCCCTTTGTGTGGGAAACCAAGTAGCATGGAGCACCAGGGGAAAACGGAACATCACTCATGGATGGGAGCACTGCTGTATGTCTGCCACTCAGTTAGCTTTTGCTGCAAGAACCTGCAACAAGGACACAGCCACGAGTATTCTGTATGGTTAGGGGTCTTCCTGGTTCCCTAGACGATCATGAGGAACCCAGCAAGTGTTATCTTGTTTTCCCACTTGCAGCAGAAAGTATTAGACAGCATGATCTAGAAACGTCTCTTCCTGGTCCTAAGAATTTTCCAGTCCACCTGGCCTACATACAAAGCTTTTGTCGGAAATTTCATTGCTATCTTTGAATCACCAGATGGTAACTGTACTTAGTTTAGGAGAAACACTGCCTAGCAAGAATCAGTGGTAAGAATAACAACAGAAAACAGACACCAACACAGATACAGACACCAGCACAGTCACACAGACAGAGAGACAGACACAGGCACAGGCACACAGACACAGACATACAGGCATAGGTGTGTACATACGTGCCACACATATTCACAAATGGGTTGCATAAAGCAGTGAGGAATCATCTGTAGTTAATTGGGAAAAACAAAATGCAAAGCTGTCTGTTACTTATGAGAAAATACACCTAAAAAGTTATCAAACAGTCATACCTAAGCAGCTCTGCTGATTCAGAAGCTCTTGGGAAACGGGGCAGTGCACACTGGGCACTGACACCAGGAGACCTACTTTCAGTCCCAGCTTTTACCCTAAGACACTCCGGTGAATCACATATCCTTCCTCCAACTCAGATCTGCATCATAAAATTAAGGCAGAACCCAGCCAGACTGAGTATGCAATAAGCCACTTCTAGTAATCCATGTGTCTCTGGATTAGACTGCCACACTTTCGTTAATAACAATCCCAGCACTAGCTATGGAAGAGAAACATCACTATTTTGGCCTCTAAGACAAAAGAAAGAAACCCTATTGTTACACAAACACCTGTAATGCACCACACTAGTGATGGTTTGAGATAACTCCAAGGAGTCTCTGTCCTTTGCCAAATTAAATACCCTTTAAGGCCACAGAGTGCTTCTGTGCAAAGGAGCTGATGTGTCAGGCTAACTTGTCTCACGACACGGTGGGAGATGGTCACCAGGGCTTATCTTTCTACAGAAAATCTTCCAGCTCTTTCTAGGGCCACCACCATTTCTTAGTGCCCTTTCTCTCCCTGGACCTTCTCCGTTCACATGGCTGCAAAAATGGCTGTGGCAGGAAGGGCAACACAGATTTCAACTGTCTCCTGGGAGTTTTCTTCTCTACCATCAGTCCCCACTGGCTTTATTTTCTCTAATATCTCTTCCTTTAAGGCCCTCAAAGTTTTCTGGCCAGTGGAGGAACTCATGGCTCTCAGGAATGAAAAATATTCCTCGCCCAAGCCCCGACATCATGTATGAGCTACCACTACACTCTAGAACACTCATTGTGGTCAAATGACTCTGTGTATCAGACTAGATGCAGTGCAGCCTGTGGCTCCACTTGGATCTACTGAGGTAGGGTCTGTAGGATAAATCTGAGATTAGAATTTTCTCACTCATCTGGGTGAAGGTAAAGTTTAAATCTCATGGCCTCACAAGGTCCCTTGTCCAGTTTAAGGACAAATGAGTTACAGGCAATTTAGTGACATTCTTGGCAGTTAGATTGCATCAAGAAACAAGAGTGTATGACTTAAGAAACTATGCATGGCATTTATTTGAAACAGAAAGAAAAAAAATTCCATGGAGTTGCCTGCAGCTCATGTGGGGATTTCTGAGCACAGTATTTCTGTAGAACTTACCCTGTTCATCTGCTGCAAGGGAGATTTGCATTTACATGGTGAAAGCAAGCTGTTCCAATTAGCCACCTCATAAGAAACTGGCAAATAAACTACAATTAATTATGTGGAAAGACAAAACACCTAATCAAAGTGGAATATTCATGTCAGCATGCCAGAGAGTTGATTCTTTTGTAGAATTCATACAGGAAGGCAAATTGCCTTTGCATGCAGTTTGCTGGGCATGAACCAAAAGAACGAGATTCAGATGATGTCGAGGCTTTGAGATGTGACAACCAGTGGCCCAACACTCCCAAAGGGAGGGAATGAGAACAGACAAGGCTTTTGACAAATACTGCCTAAGGACCAGGCACCACCCTACTTTAATCCCTACAAGTGGTGAAGGGTGAGGCTTCTGACTAGCTGTCTGAACATCATGAACATGGAAACTCAGCCATAGATCTCTGCTCTGTTTTGGCCTTGCTTTTTGCTATTTGTTCTCTCAGTTCCTTATTGTTACTTCACACATGTCAACTTTATCTTTATTTTGTCCACTTAGAAGACAGTTGAATGGGATTCTTACACAGCCTGGTCTTATTGACTAATAAAAATCTCTCTGTGTAATTTTCTTTGCAAATAGGACTAGTTAATCCATTCTCTATAATTCCATTGGCATTTTTACCTAGTCTGTATTCTTAACAAGCACATACTTTAGCAAGATATAGAGTAACAAACACAATACCTGCTTAAGATACAGAATAACAGATATAATACCTGCTTAAGATATGGAGTAACAAATATAATATGTGCTTAAGATATGGAGTAATAAGAAGCTGGACAGGTGGCTCAGTGGTTAAGGGCACTGGCTATTCTTCCAGAGGTCCTGAGTTCATTTCTCACAGCCATGTGTAATGGGAGCTGATGCCTGCTTATGGTATACATGCAGAAAAATATGGAGTAACAGATATAATACCTGCCTAAGATACAGAGTAACAGATATAATATCTGCTTAAGATATAGGGCAACAAATATAATACCCCTAAGATATGGGGTAACAAATATATCTGAGCACAGGGGTCTCCTATGAGACTGTTTATCCAATCAAGGACCATGCATGGATATAACCTACAACCCCTGCTCAGACACAGCCCATGGTAGCTCAGTATTCAAGTGGGTTCCCTAGTAAGGGGGACAGAAATTGTTTCTGACATGAACTCATGAGCTTCCCCTCCCCCCTGAGGGAGGAGCAGCCTTGCTAGGCCACAGATAAATATATGGCAACCATCCTGAAGATACCTGATAAGCTAGGGCCAGACAGAAGGAGAGGAGGACACCCCCTCTCACTGGACTCAGAAGGGGGCAGGGAGGAGGTGAGGGAGGGAGGGGAGGATTGGGAAGGAAAGAGGGAGAGGGCTACAGCTGGGATACAAGTGAATGTATAAAATTATTTAAAAATAAAAAAAATATTAAAAAAGATATGGGGTAACAAATATAATACCTGCTTAAGATACAGAGTAACAAATATAGCATCTGTTTAAGATATGGAGTAATATATGCTTAAGATATGGGGTGACAAATCTAACATTCTTTTGTACTAAACTATGTTTAGATTATACAAGTATCTCATTCTCAATATCTTTCCTGAAAAAGAGCTGAACCGACCTTGTGTGGGATGAAAGTGACTTGAACTTCATTTATGCATCTAGCAGATGTATCTGAGGTCACAGTGGTGTACACAGCCTCCCTGGTATTACCCATCATCCCACGAGTCACATTCTTACCAGTAGTCATTTGTCATGTGAGATCTGTTGAGGTGATCTGTCTTCTTCAGTCTTATTGGTTATATTTTTCCTACAATCAACATAATTTTAGGGAAAAGGACAAAACAATGAAATTAGAAGTATAGAGGGCCTGTTAAGGATTCTAACAATAACCACTGCTAGAATATAAAACAATTTTCTCCTAAGTGTTTATATTTAAATAAAAATAACAATAGCAGTAATAGTATTAGTGTACATGTGAGTAGTCCAACATAGTGGTAAACTACTCTTAAGACATGGCCTACATACTCATATTTCAATGTAAGGAGGAGATTGCCATGTGGAAGAAAGCCAAAGGCACAGTTATTATAAAGTAATAATTTACCAAACATTTATAGTTTTAGCTGTAATACCTTTTTTGTGTGTTGCTGAGTATATCTGAGATATTTGGCATTATTATCTGGTCTGCTCTTAGAATCTTTCCAATTTCCAAGCTATATTATGCTGACTCCTAAATTATCTCTAGCTAAACCCTCTCCTTGGAGCTTCAGACTCTCATATGAAATTATACACCTGGATCCTAAACTGTTTTAGTTTCATTTCTGTTACTGTGATAAAATACCCTCACAAAAAACAAACCTAGGAGAGAAAGGTGTTTATTTCAATGTATAATTCTAGCTGAGTATGTAATTGTAAGGAAGTCAAGGAAGGAACTTACAACAACTAGCTACAGTCAGTAACAGGGAAATAAACACAGACTTTTTTTGCCTGCTCGCGGGTCAAGACCTCCTGCCTAGGGAATGGTGCTGTCCAGAGTGGGCTGGACCTTCCCACATTAAGTAAATGTTTTTAAATCTCCCGAAAGTAAGATGATTCAGTGCTTAGAAGCACTTGCTCTTCTTCCAGAAAACCCCAGAAGACTCCTAGCACCCACGTGGTAGCTAACAACTATCAGTAACTCCGGTTCCAGGGAATTAAATGCCTTCTTCTGGCCTCAGTGGGTGTGGAAAGCTGCTTGTTTGTCAGGCTGCTTTGTTATTGAGCTCTCAGCAAAAAACATGTTTTCACCCTGGCCTTCACCTGGAGACAGGGATAGGCAGAATATTTTTCCAAGTTCACTTCCTTTTGTTCGTGTGAGGATCACACAGACAGGTGGTCAAGGTAAACAAGTTTGGCCTCTCCATGAATTCCTTCATTGTATTGAGGTGCTTTGCTCTGACTATAAAAAGGGAATGTGGAATAAACCAGCACAACAGTTTCTATTGGCAGCCCTCTCGAACAGATCCCATGCCTAGTGTGTTAGTTTTTAAATTTTCTTTCAATCCTCACTCCCCATTCAAGAACTGTTCATCTCTGCTGGCGGGCTCTGACACACAGACACCACATAGTCTGTGCATGTGGTACATGGACATACATGCAAGCAAAACGTTCAGACATGTGAAATAAAATTAAATAACACCCCCTACAGGCCAACTCAATATTGACAATCCCTGACTGAGACTGTCTTCTCAGGCTATTCTAGATTGTGTTCAACTGACGATTAAAGCTAATTGTAAGGCAGCATATTCAAAACAGGCCTCATTGATTTGTCCTTAAAAGTCTTCCTCCTGTGTGCCACAGTGCACTAGTTATTTTTTTGTTCCTATGATTGAATATCATGACCAAGGCAATTTATAGAAGAAAGGGTTTATGTTTCTGGAGGGAAAGTTCATAATGATGGTGGAGGCATGACAGCAGGCAGCTGGAGCAGAAAGTTTAAAGATTACCTCTTCAATAGCAAACACACAGCAGAAAGAGCAAACTAGAAGTGAGATGAGGCTATGAACTCCTAAATCCCATTATTGTACTTCTTCCAGCAAAGCTCTACCTTCTAAATGTTCCATAACTTGCTCCCTAGCAGCATTTCCAACCAGGACCAAGTGTTCAAATGTGCAAGTCCACAGAGGACATTCCTCACTCAAACCACCATGCCCATGCACCACTTCAAAGGCTGGGAGAGATCCTTCCATTCTTCACTGGCCTCAGAGTCACATAGTTTCTTTTTGACTTACTGAACATCTTAGTTGTCTGTTTTCCTGTTTCCTGTCTCTTCAGGGTTTCCTGGGGAAACTCTGTGTGTAAACTGGAATTCTGCACTTTTTCTCCCTCTAATCTTTAGCAATGACGTCCACTCATTGGATGGAATGAGTGGGAGCCCAGTGGCACTGAAATGAATCAAGTGTCAAGGTGATCGATTGGTCTCTTTTTTCCAATATTTGGGTAGAACAAATGGAGTTTTGAAAACTACAGTCATCTTGAATTATGCTGCTTCAGTGAAAAAGTAAAAGATATGAACATGTTCATATTCAAAGGAGGGGCTTGGTGGCTAAGACTCAAAAAAGCCAGGTAAAGAGGCATGATGTGGACTCAGGGAGCCAGGCCCATCCCAGGGGTTGGTTGGCCAACCAGGCTAGTGAGCTCATGGTTCACTGAGAAACATTCTCAGGAAACTAAGGAAGACACAGATGCTCCCCTCGGCGAACACACACACACACACACACACACACACACACACACACACACACAATTTTGGGGAAGAAGGACAGGCTATGCAAGTCCTCACAGTAGAGTTGTTTCTGGGCCCTTACCATGTTCTCTTAGTAAGCCAATCTCACCTGTTCTGTCTGAGGTGGAGGGATGCTGAAGTCCTGTCTGCATGTCCAAAGTGAGACATGATGATGGAATCAAGAACAAGCATGCTCCTGCTTGCCTTTGCCAGTCTTGGAACATGTGTGTAGATGACCATCTCATCATTCTCAGCTCTGCTCCGTGTCATTGTGGTGCACTTCCTCAGCTCTGCCCATCCATCCAGAAAGTTCTGGAAAAAAAACGCCCAGAGGACTACAATACTTATGAAACTATTCATTAAGCAGACTCAACTTTTTTTTTTTTAACATCAGATAAAATAAACAGGAGCAAAATAGAAATAAATATACCCATGATTCACTTCCTTAGTGTCACTGGTCTTTAACTTTGGTGACAGTAGGTATGTTGGGGTGTGAATTCTTCTGTAAGAATTCAATGAAAAAAATTCAATGGAAGATGCAACTTTTTTCCCCTGGAAAATGTACACACACACACACACACACACACACACACACACACACACCCTTTACGTATATTTTCAGGGTTTTATACATCCCTATTTCAGGCTTGAATTTGTATGGGTAATGACTAAACAGGGAGTTGAATGTTATTGAAACAGTTTTGGGGGGATTTTTATAACCAGATAAAAATAATATTCCCACTCAGGAGATCTACCCTTCAAATTATCCAGCCTATCAAATGTGCTGCTTTCTCATTTACAGAGAATTCTTTCTGTGAAGTTCTGGGAGTGGGTGGGGCTTTTCACAGCTCACAAGTATTTACCCACCAAAAGGCAAAGGAGGATGTGGACTCTTGCCTGCATTCTATGTGCCCAGGGCTGCAGGACTGGACATACCAAGCACAGGCTGGATCTCAGCTGTGCCCTGTGGTCTTTCTTTCCAGTTAGCAGAGACTCCTAATGCAGAAGCCAGGTAGGAAGGAGGAGAGAGGAGAGTAGGTATTTTTTTTTAATTTTTTTATTAATTACACTTTATTCATTTTGTATCCCCCCCATAAGCCCCTCCCTCCTCCCCTCCCGATCTCACCCTCCCTCCCCTTTAAGATGCTACTCTCCTGAGGACACAAATAAAAGCTAGATTGTCCTGGCCAGAGCTTTAAGTCAGGGATGGGTGCCTGGGAGGATAGGAGACAAAAAGTCTTAAAGGACTTCAGTGATTCCTAGCAACTGGCCTTGGGGGAGCCCATGAGAGTGAGACTTGTGCCAAATGGGTAAGGACTTGAGTAAACATTCCCTGCATGTAGCACTTCTCGTTGCTTAGCTCAATCCCTGTTCTCAAAGATGGGAAAGTACTGGGTCGGCATTCGTTTCACTGCTTTACCTCCTCCATTGCCGTGTGGGCTCCAGATCTCCCTGTTACTATCATGAGGTCTGGTTCCCCGAATCCTCCATAAGCGCCCCATTACATGGTGCCTTACAGACTTTTTTTTTTTTTTACCACTTGCATTTCTCTACAACTGCTGAACTTTTAGAATATTAGAATGAGGAGTCGATTCTTTTTCTTCTTTCTAATTTTGCATGTGCTAACATCTAGATATACATCTGTAGATCACAAAAAACAAGATGTTGGCAGAATTCTACAAGGGAGAGTAAGAATGTTAGTGCTTTTACATAATTCTGTTACATCATCACTTCCTAAATTTATGAGTTGTTGAAACATATTGCAAAATGTCACCAGTCACCTCCCTATTTTATATATTAAGAAGAAAAGACACAGATGTAGCCCATGGCAGTTCAGTATCCATGGGTTCCATTGTAATAGGAACAGGGACTGTCTCTGACATGAACTGATTGGCCTGCTCTTTAATTACCTCCCCCAGAGGGGGAAGCAGCATTACCAGGCCACAGAAGAAGATAATGCAGCCACTCTTGATGAGACCTAATTGACTAGGATCAGAAGGAAGGAAAAGAAGACCTCCCCTATCAGTGGACTTGGGGAGGGGCATGCAAGCAGAGTGTGGAGGAAGGGAGGGATTGGGACAGGAGGAGGGAGGAACCACAGGGGGGATACAAAGTGAATAAAGTGTAATTAATAATGAATTAAAAAAATAATTAAAAAAAAGAAGAAAAGAGAATTTCCTAAGTGCCTGGAGACAAAGTAGAAGAGAAAAGGCACCAGTGTAAGACAAGTGTCACATAAGAGAAGTTGTGAATAATTGCCTATTCCCAAATCTGTTAGGTATAAAGAAAGGTTTTGAAAAGGTATTTTAGTTCATATTTATTTATTTTAAAAAGAGCAAACTTCTTTAGCTTGCATTATTGAGTTGCCTTAATATGCTCAGTATATTATATAGAATACAATAATTATGAAACAGACACTCCGAGCAAGAGCAGAATCTTTACATTCATATTTCTATCTGCCTGGAATTCCTCATCCTATATACATGTTAACAAGTGTGTGTTGTGCATGTGTGTGTGCGCACACACACACACATGTGTGTGCACACACACAGGATAGCTTATTCTAGGGTGTCTTTTTTCTTTTCTTCTTCTGTTTTTTAAACCAGATTGGACAAGTGATTATAAAGTCTACTTTGCTGGAGAAGAGACAGACTATGCCTGGCTTTGAATTCTGCTCCAATAGTTATCACCTGTGCCATTTCAGGTGCAAGTGATATCTCCAGGATAGGCTTGGATGAGGCAGGTGTGGAAGGTCACCTTCAAGAGCCAGATGGGTGTCAGGTGCTCAGTGACTATCTCACGAAGAAAGAGGCCTGCCTCCCTGTGCTTTACATCCACTCCAGAGCTGGATTCTTCTTCCAGGTGATGGTCCTGCTTGTCACAGACTGGGATCATGCCTTGAATGGGAGGATGACGCACCCCATGACACTGCTCTGTGCTGATATTCAGTTCTTAATTTTCATAGTCCTGCTTGCTGGCTGAATAACACTAAATCCCACTTCCCAATATCACAGAAAACCCCCTCACCACACCTCATTCTCAGACCCTGCCCTTCAGGAGCCAGTGTGTCTTGGCCCTACATGACCAGAGCAGATATCTCACCCAGAGTCAAATATGGAGTTTCACTTTAAAGGCTCAGGATAACGTAGTCATCTCAAAAAGATGGTTTGAGACTTCTCATTACCAGAGGAAAACCATGCAACAATATTGTCTGACTTACAAGGTACTCAGGTTAGGGTGCTGAAGGTAGCTATTTGTTGGGGAGAGGGGCAATGAACTCCATCCCCAGCAATAAATGGAACAGAGTTGTGGGAAGAGGATAACACTTTAAAAGTGTCTCTTTAAAACCATCCTAAGGCTGGTATGAAATGAAGGGCAGGAGGGTGGAGAGGGACCAGTGCCTCTGGAGAAGCTGCATGCCTCCCTGACAGCTTGATGTGTTTCCTGTGCGGAAAGTGCTGACAACTCTTTCTAAGTTAGCACATTTGTTGGTTTCTGTCTTTATTCACTTTTCTCTCTAATACACTCTGGGTCCACACTCTTAATAATGAAGTCAAAATGTCCTGTTGTCAGGGCTTCCAAAAAAACTAAGCTAAGCTAAACTAAGCTAAGCTAAGCTAAGCTAAGCTAAGCTAAGCTAACCTAAACTAAACTAAACTAAACTAAACTAAACTAAACTAAACTAAACTAAACTAAACTAAACTAAACTAAACTAAATCTCCACAAACTATTAAGATGACCCTGGGAGAAAAAAGGAACTCAAAACAAATTATACACCATGAAAGCTGGAAAACTCTATTAGCTTTTCCAGTCTCTCTGCAGAGCAGCCTCCCTGAGGACTTCCCTGTCCCTAAAGAAACATTAGTGTTCATAGCTAATGAGCCCTCCAGTGGCTGGAACAAGAGAGGCTCATCAGGAAGTCTCTTTTTGCACACTTGGCTGCAGGAACACTTACCTGGTTCTGGTCCACCCAGCCAAAAGGCAAGATGGCATTGACTTCTCAACCCTGGCCAGTAGGGGCTTTCGTTTGAAGAGACACCCCAGGGGAACATTTTCAGTTGGATTTTGATCACCTCTGGGGAACAGAGTGCAGGAGTTTTATCCTTGAACATTATCTTAAGGTCAATTTATAGTTCAAGGAGTTTCCTCTGAGACCCCAGTAGAGACAGGAAAGGAAGAGACACCCCAGATTTCAGGGGCGGGGCATATGAAAACTGGCAGGGAACCCCCATTTAAGTAACTTAAACATATTGACTTTCACAAGCTAAACACAGTCCATGGATACCAGAGAAACCATTACCACGTGGTATCTGGGCAAGCCCAGTCTGAACACAGAGAGAAGCTGTGTAGCAGCCCTTTAATCTACCTGTACAATCAAACATCTCAGAAGATACCAAGGTTCTTTTCTCCCATGATGATGCCATCTTTACTTCCAGAAAACACATACGGTGTGATCTGACTACCTTGAGGTCTAGTTCCCACTTCTTTGAAGTCAATATTAAACTTTTATCCACAGTTTAAATGTTGACTGTGGATATTGGGTAAGTCACTTAATCTCTGAGTAATAGTGATGTCAGCATACAATTAACTCTCTTGCTAAGTATTGTGAATATTAGAGTTAATGTCTGAAAACCACCTGCTTTATAAGAGGCATTGGGTTGGCGATGTGTGGAAGTTATCACAGTAGAGGCAGGCTGTGGTGAAAAAAATATCTCTTACATTCTAGCTTTTGCATCTAAAAATAATAATATACTGACTGTTCTGTGTTGGGTGTGGTGATGTGTATCTTTAACCACAGCGCTCCAGAGGTAGAGGCAGGAGGAGCTCAGGTTCAGTGGCTTTTGGATGATGTATGGAAACTGAATCCCTTCTTTCTTCCAATGAAATCATACATGGCACCATTCTCTACTTAATAAGGTGACCAGAGCACAGCTCTGAGAAACATAGGGCTTTGACTCTTGCCAATGTTTTGTTCCACCTTTATGCAAGAATTCTTAAAGTTCCAGGACAGTTCACAACAGTGGAATGCCATATTTGATCTACTAATGTCAGAGACTTAAAGGGTACAGTTGGAACTCAAAAGCTAGGAAAGCATGCTCACAATGGGGAGAAAGGTCCTTGATACACAGAGTTGTCCTTGCTCATGCTGGAGCCTGCTCCCTAATCACCTGGACAAAATACAGTGCCCCTGCCTCAACCCTTTCCTGTCTCCCAACTGACTCATCACAACAACCTGAAATCTTGGTTTTAAACAACCCTGGACCTTCTTTTCTTCTCAACCTGGCAATCATGTGCTAACACTGCTTCTGTTATATCAGTGTTTCTGCATTTGTTTTGCTTTAGTTGTTAATCTGCCTGGATCCTCATATGAACTAGTATGTTAAATGAGGTCTAAACACAATGGGAACGGCATTCCAAAGAAGGTACCACAGCAGCAGTGGAACTTTGAGATGTTCTTCCTCAATGAAAGCAACAAGGCAGTAACTGAAGGGTCACTGAGGAAGGTCTCCTTCAGAGAGATACTGTGTGGCTCCTCTCCCCAAAGAGAAGTCTGGCGTCCCATCCTGGCTCCTTGTGACAAGTCTTCAGGGAAAGTAGGTTTTTTGAATGTGCTGTTGATATAGTATTAGAGTCTCTTTGCCACACCCACACTGTGGATGAGACTACAAGTGGAGGATCTTCTGCCCACCATCCCAGAGAGGTCCAGAATATGCCTGTGCTACATAAAGATTTCATATGGAAGCTGATGCAGCAGCACAGTAAAGATTAAAAGCTTTGCTTGTAGGGTGAAAATAATGTGAGTATCTTTCAGACCACATATGGATCAAAGGACAAAGTTAGTATTGAACCACTTAGATGGTCCCAAGAAGAATGCCCAATAGAATGGGCAGAGAGAAGCTGAAGGTGTGGATGGATTCCCAAGGCCTGAGGAAGATCTATAAGGAATACAGTTTGGTTGATCTTTGTTAGTCAGCCAGGGATGGGGCCACGTCCAAGGGCCGAAGTGCTTGCCCCTTGTTGTATACCTTGAGTTCCTGTCAAGCTAAAAGACCAAATGGATTGGTAAATGTGAGCCCATGGCTTGACCCCTTTTCCCTGGACTTCACGACAGAGATGTAGAAGTTTAGATACCAAGATGGGGGAAGAGGAGATGATCTGATAAAAAAAAAAAAAATAAAGGAGAAAATGATCATGACTCTTCCTGCCTATAGTATATCCAAGCTGGAGCAGGGGTGAAACCTCAGCTTCACATCAAGTCTGGTACTGAACATCTTAATGGCCTGTTTGAGGTTCTTTATACCACCCAGTAGAAACCTGAAAACTCACCAAACTTCCTGATGTTTTCAGCTAGTCACTGAGGAAAATGGGTCCCACAATATGAGTTAAAGGGACAGTGGCAGACTTTATAATGACAGGATTGATTCTTAGTCAACATTCAAAGTTCACATGTGACCAGTTCATCATTAAGGGTTATAAGGGTCAGGTCAAGATAGCTATATGATACAAATTATTAGGAAATGTATTGGCTCATAAAACTGAGAAATTGGAGCTGGAGAGATAGCTCAGAGGTTAAGTGCACTGGCTATTCTTCCAAAGGTCCTGAGTTCAATTCCTAGCAACCAAATGGTGGTGCTTAACTATCACAAATGGGCTCTGGTGCCCTCTTCTGGTGTGCTGGCCTACATGCAGATTTAAAAAAAATCTTAAAAGTCAAATAAAACAGAATAAAATAAAACTGATAACTATAGGGCGAAGGCAGCTTCTGGGAACTCATCTGAAGCTATTGGTTTATTGAACTCATCTTCCCATGCACTTTATTTGTGCACAGCCCAGGCAGGCAGCTGTAGGCTAAAGAATCCCAGCTGAGCTCCAAAAGAAAGAGATTTTAAAATTTCATCTTCTCTAAGTAAAATTTCAAAATATCTGATTGGATATAATAGCCTGCCTTGGGTCATGTAATCACCAATCCACAACCCAGGCAGCAGGGAGTTTGATTGGCAGGTTCCCCAGAGCCTGCATGGAAGAGCTAGGATTAACTGAATGATGGAGCAAGCTCATCACATAGAAAAGCATCCATCATTGTTATCTACATTGTGCAGTACAAGCAACTGACGCTCAGTGATGCCAACGGAACATTCTCCCTATGCCACAGAAAGCATTGAAGGTTACCATAATTAATAGCTCTCTACTGGGGACCGTGGCTTTTGCTCTCCCTCTGTTGGGAAACCCTGCTGCTAAGGTCGCAGTCCACCATGGCACTTTGTTAGCGGGGCTTCCTCTTCTCTGCCATGTCACATAATCCTTAGGGATATTACAGGTCCAACTGCCCCCCCAATCCCCCGCCACATAGATAAGAACTCATTCAGCAAGCACCCAGGATTTCTGGAATGTCTCTCCATGCTAATGAGGCATCTCAGTCCCTTAGCCCTCCAGCCAATGGTTTATACCCACCCTGGCTATTCCTAGTCCCTCCCAAAGTCCTATATAACCCTTGCTCATTCCAAATAAAATTGAACTGCCTCACTGAAGCTGGTCCCAGAGTTCTGTCATTTCCATCCATGCTCACAGGCTGTCTGATTCCCAGGTTCATTGCTTCTGCTCCCTTTGTGGATGGTCCCCAAGGGAAGGAAGGGTCACATCCTTCCATCAGAGGAAGATGTGTTTCTCTACACTGAAGATCTGCTCATCAACATTTTGTATGGTTTTCAAATCTCATCTCAAATATCACCTCATCCATGAAGTTGCACAATGATTTACCAAAATGGAAATGAATTGATTCTTGACTGGAAGTTGTCAGCATTGACTCCACCACAGATTCATCTGGGTAACTGGTTCAAACGCTGCTCCTCCATTCAATCCTCCCTGACCCAAAAGCTCAAGTACTCTCATCTCTTCTTCTACAATAATTAGAACTTTTAAAACTCATAACTTCTGTATCAGCTGTTTCCTTGACAATGGAATTAATGCTTGTACAACATCCTGTGACTTTACATCTGCTATACCAGGAAATCCAGTTTTATTGAATAAGGCAGCAAATGTCTTTATGTATTTTAAAAATATGGTCATGTCTCTTTTTAAGACAGTCTTAATTTCCCTCCTGATGACTGTGGGTAGGAACTAGTAGTGATTTGCCCAATTGACTTGAATGGAAGTTTCTGTAACAGTATGCAACTTTGGATGCAAGGCATACATGGCTCTGTGACCCCTTGTCAATCCCTCCAAAAGGCTCATCCTGGGTGGAATGACTCATAATCACTGAGTCTAAGTTCTTAGACTTAGACTCAAACAGCCTAGGGGGCACTCCTGGGAAAAGCACATGGGTGAGCATCTCCCAGCATGGCCTACATCCCTGGGCCAGGCCTTTGGATGACAACAGCCCCATGAGAGCTTGACCATAGCCACTGGAGACAGGCTAATCCAGGACCTCCCAGCTAAGCTGCTAAATAGTGCTTGATCCATATAAACTGAGATAATCAGTATTTATTATGTGTTTTTATAATCTTTAAATTAGAATACAAACTCTTAGATGTCATTATGGCATTTGTAAATAGTGTATTTTAGTAGATTCTCTTTTCCCACCCTCACATCCCCTCCCCCAGTCTACTCTTGTGACCTTCCAATCTCTTTTTCACTACCATGTCACATGTACCTCCCCACATCCTTCCTCAACATTGTTTTTATCCTCTCTTGGTCTCCATTGTGTTGGGCCATAGTTTTTATTCACAGCAATAGGCAGCTAAGATACATGTCTACACATAAAAACTTAGGAACGATGTTTAACACGAGGTATCTTAACCTGGGCTCAGGAGATGGATTGTGAGGAAAACTAATGTGGTAGCATGTCATTAACATGGAAGCGGGCGTGATGGAGAGAGAGGAGAAGGGAGAACAAATCCTAGAGTGCATTTCTGAGCTGACTCCTGTGAGTCCTCAATTGCAGTTGAATGCTTTATCATGTGGGACTGATCCTGAAAGGATCAGAATCAGGACCAGGTTAATTTGTTCAAGGAAAGGAGGTTAAAAGAATTTATCCATCAACTCCATTCTTTTTAGTTAAGGTCCCTTAGCAGCACATTAACTCTGTACAGTTCCTGGGTATATTTGCATCATTATGTTAGTAAGCTTCTTTCACTATAAGAAATATATGACATAATAAACTTATAAAGCAAAAAGATTTATTTGTTTATAAGTTATAGGTTTGGATCCATGATCAGTTGGCCTTATTGTTTTTGGCTTTGTTAAGCACCTGGCAGAGTAAAACCATTCAGTTCATGACCAGGAAATAAAGGAGAGATGAAGAGGCTGTAGGATCTTGGTACTCTTCAAGGGCATGACCCCAGTGGCCTGAAGATCTTCCAATAGGTCCTGTCTCTTAAAGATCTCCCAGCCAAAAGATCTTTTGATTCCAAGTGGAACCAAAAGTTTTATGCCTCTCCCGCCACCCCCTACCCTTGATCCCCTGTAACTTCTTCTTTGTTGTCTTCCAAGATAAGATAAGCCTCCAAAAGGGAGAAAGTATTTTAATGCACACAGAAGAGGATCACATTCACGTGACAATTCCAGTTGGTACGAATCATTCATCCTAGCTAGAGAGCATATACACTATTGCTTGTTTATCTAATTAACTGTTTATGCTTTCTCTTGGTCATGTCAGGTGACCAGCCAGCCTGCTGCCATGAGAACCAACTCATCTTCTCTCCTCTTGTCTACAAGTCACAAACAGGCTTCCAAACAAGCAGCAGGGAAGGAGGCAAGGAATAGTCAGAACTTCATATGAAGATGTGTGCGTGTGGATGGCTTGTAGCAGTCAGAGTCCTCCTACAATTTCCAGAAGTAAAAATCTTCCAAGAGATCCCATTCCAGATGTGTACCGGAATCTCCAGAATTTCTGGAGACTTTTTGCAAAGTCATCTTTGTCTGAGCCCCACTCCAGGCTGTTGACCTGGACTCTTAAGCTCAAAAATCCCTGTGCTAGCAGTGTATCAAAGCAGATATTAAGACTCATAACCAAACCTTCAGCAGAGTGCAGGGAATCATATGAAAGAAGGGGGAGTTAGTAAGACCTGGAGAGGACAGGACAGGGTCTTTTATGAGACTGTGTCTCCAACCAAGGACCATGTATGGATCTAGAACCCCTGCTTGGATATAGCCCATGGTAGCTCAGTATCCAAGTGGGTACCCTAGTGAGGGGATCAGGGACTGTTTCTGACATGAACTCAATGGCTGGCTCTTTGGCCCCCCCCCTCCCCGAGGGAGGAGCAGCCTTGCTAGGCCACAGAAGAGGACATTGCAGCCAGTCCTGAAGAGACCTGATAAGCTAGGGTCAGATGGAAGGGAAGGAATTCCTCCCCTATCAGTGGTCTTGGAAAGGGGCAGGGAGGAGATGAGGGAGGGATGATGAGATTGAGAGGGAATGATGGAGGGGGCTATACCTGGGATACAAAGTAAATAATCTGTGATTAATATAAAAAATAAAAATTATTATTAAAAAAAATCCCTGTGCAAATAGGCCACACGGGGTTGACAACAGCTTCCTCCTGTCTGATGATTAGAGGGGTTTCTATCCAGAAAGTGACTGAATATTTAAAGATAAGCCTTCTTAAAATAAAGCTTAAATAATATTTGATGTTTTCTGCTGATTTGTCATCTGGCATCCGTTGGTCATCTGGAATTTAGTCCAAAAATTCCCAAGCCTGTTATTACACACCTAAGAAAGACCTCAGCACAGGCAGTAACTGTAGCTTGAATCCTTTCAGCTACAAAACTGAAGGTGAGCCAGGAGGAGGGGTGACTGTGAGGCCTTTCAGCACAGACGCTTTCACTTTCTCTGCTAAGGACTCACTGAAGCTGCCATACCACAAGAGGGCTCAGTGAAGGACTGAAAATCACATGACTTACAATTTTCACATTTCAGAAGGACCTAGAAATGGAATGCAGACTATCAGAAGCCCTACAACCACACCGCATCTCCACTGCATACACTGTTTCCTATTGCCAATGTCATTTGTATGCCCTAGTAGTGACATGTACTATTCATCCTCAAAATCCCCTAGGTAGCACATGTCCCATCTTCTCCACCAGCTGATTCAGAATCACAGCATTCTAGAGCAGCAGGTTTTGTTCAGAGATTACAACAGTGCCTATCATTGAAGAATATTAATCATATAACTCCAAGGTTGCCAAGCCCCTTTCTGCCTATTGCACTCTCTTGTTTGTAAAGCTTTTAAATGTAGAGGTAATAGTCTGTTACTTGATGAATAAGCCCAGAGGCAAACTTAACCCACTCTTAATCCTTACCCTGTACCACTTCTAGCCTTCAGGTTTTTCTTCTCCCATAGATTTTTTTTTTCCTGTGAAAACAGCCAGAACCATCCTTGAGATGGTTATAATCAATGGGCAGTGAGTTCTACATTTGGCTGGCCTGTCTCTACAGCTGTCAGGGTTTGGCATTCTTCTGCAAAGTGACCACGCTGAAGAAGACAAGTGGGAAGTGCACCAAGCCTTCATTTCATTTCAGTCACCATGTTGGCTAGTTTTTTGTCAAAGTGACACAAACTAGGGTCATCTTGGAGGAAGGGATCTCAATTGAGAAAATGTCTCCATCCTTTTGGCAAGTATGTGAGACATATTTTTAGACTAATGGTTGATATGGAAGAGCCTAACCCACTGTGGGAAGTGGCGTTCCTGGGCAGGTGGTCCTGGATTGGATAGGAGAGTAGAGCGAGCAAGCCAAGGCGGTAAGACAGTACATAGCATTCTTCCTTGGTCTCTGCTTCATTTCTGGTCTTGAGTTGCTGCCCTGACTTTGAGGCTATAACAATAAGCTGAAATAATCTTTTTTTTTTTCTCCTTGGGTTGCTTTTGATAGTGCTTATTACAGAAAAGAAATCAAACTGAGATGGTTGTGCACAGCATAATCTGGCATTGTGACATGACGTGAAAACAAGAACCCCATCAAGCAGGCAGACAAAGGTATGGCCTGGTAAGCTATGGAAGGAGACTGTGACCTGGAAGACACACAAGTGAAGCACTCAAAGTGGGAGCTCCTCTACACTCTCTCTACAGCTGACTGCACCGTGTCACTGAACTCTGGCTCTGGTCTGCAACTTCTGGCCATTCCCTTTGGCTGGAGACTATTTTACTTGCTCATTTCCTGCCCACCTTCTCCTTTCCCTTCAAACATCATCAATATCATTTCTTCTAAGTTTCCCTGACCCTTACCAGTCTGAGAACTCCATGTGTACTCTTAATCAGCCCATGCTTGCCCTGTATGGAGGCCTAGCAGGTGCCTTAGAGTTGCTTGTCTGTGAGCATCGCAAGAACATGAGTCTGTGGAGAAAATTCCCGGCACACAGTAGGTGCTCTTTGAATTGTTTCTAACTGAAAATTACCAATATTCTGTACCCCCTCGGAGGCCCCTTTGAACACTGGGATTCAGTTTCCTGGAAATTCTGCCAGGCAGCAAAGGGAAGCCTTTGAGAGGGCTGAGGAGGAGGAAGGAGCTTACGCAAACAAACACCTGCCATGTACACTGAGAACTAGCAAGGCAATTGAAAAGGGTTTTATTGCAGAAACTCAGTCTCCTGGGGGAGATTATTAGGAATAATATAACAGATCACTTCAGTTCAAAGCCAGAATAAGGACAAATGCAAAAGCCAAGCTGGGTGAGCAAGCCATTGCCTGCATGCTGATCTCAGAGAAAGACACCAAGAAGAAATACATGAGAACTTAGATACATATATGTGTAAGGCAACAGAGTCAACAAACAAATTTCATATATATAATTTTATTCATTCATCAAATCCTTTTGGGGTGGTAATCAAACCCAAATTAATGGTGCTGGGAAGACACTGGAAAGATGTGAGAGTGACTGTAAGAAGATTGAAGTCAAGTGGAGGAAAACAAGCAATGTAGACTGGCATGTGAAAGGCGGGTCGGGATTTCAGTTCCAGTTATAAAAGGGAACCTGTTTATCACACAGTGAGCATGCTTGGGGCATCTCTGAAACCTGCATGTAGGTTTATCCAGAGTCGAATGATGTAAGCATCTCTTCACTATTCTCTAAGTCTGGGCTGCCATTGCTTTCAGGGTCTATATGACAGCCAGTTTCAGCTTCAGGCTCCTAACTTCCAAGACTAAGTATACTCTGAAAGTAGAGGTTTTCTTTGACAAATATTAACAAAATAAAAACAACAACAACAGTCACCAAGGTTTTATTATCATTGAGTCATAAGCATGTACCCATTCAAGAACTAATCATTTAGCCATAGGGATGGACTCAGTTGACTGGTAAGCTTAGGCTGCACCTCCAGAACTGGTACAGGGTCAGACCCATTAAATCACATGGCTTGGTAGTCAAGTGTCACAAAAGACCCTTGAGATAGTCACCATCACAGGGCAGTCCCACCCATCTGGCATTTGAAGGCAACGAGGAGGACCAGAATCTGCTCTGATAATTCTAACCTAGGCTGCATTTGAGTCTGTCAGCAAACACTGATGGAAAAGGGACCGGAGAAGTCTTCCTTGTGTAGAGTCATGGCAAGCACTACAACACACCACATGCATGATTCTAGTATTTGTGATGCCTGTCTCCCATCAAAGTGACTGCTAAATACTTACACAAACTTCCCAGTTTGAGGAAACACTGCATGCCATCAGTAGTGAATGCAGACATGTGATTTAGAGACTCTAAACTCATGACACAATGCAGTTTAGTGATGATCTAGTCCACTGCTTGGGCCAGTCCTGGAGGACAAGGGGTGAGTGATGATGGGAGGGGGAAGGTGCTACGGTATGATGGTGTCCCAAAAGGACCAGGTGTTAACAGTTTGGTCCCAGGGTAGCACTGCTGGTGGTGGGAGAACCTTAGGGAATTAGAGCATAAAGGGAGAGGTTCTTAGGTCAGTGGGGCCTTAGGATTGTGGGACCAAGGTCTCTTCCTCTCCAGTTTTGCTTTTGAGCTCAAGATGTACTGTACATAATATGCTGCTGTCAGCAGAGGCTCAAAGTTTGGGTACTCCAATTTGGGGAGCAGGACCTCTAGAACTGTGAGCCAAAATAAACCTTTACTCCTAAGGAGGAGTACCCAATTGCCCTGGGTGCTTTGTTAGAGCTATACAGCGCTGGCTAATACATTTGGGAATGTACCTCTGGAGGATGGGGATGAGGTCAGAGATAGGAGGTTCCCATTTCCCCTGAATGTTCCTCTTCTTCAAAAAGTGATGCCACAGAAACCACTCATGGTTACAGTCAAGATTTACCTGTTTCTTCCACCTTTACTTGAGTAAAATAAGAAACAATAGCACAAAAAAATGGCATTAAGGGTATCACAACAGTGCTAACAGACACAAGAAGAGGTTGTGAATGGTGCTCAATTTCTATTTGAGCAACTGTAAGATCAGACTCTTCCCATCTTCCATGCAATATGTCCAACAGAATGTGAGTGTGAGGTAGAAGACAAGTTTTTTTTAAGGTTGCTTTTTAAAAAAATTTATTATTATTATTATTATTATTATTAATTACACTTTATTCATTTTGTATCCCCCCATAAGCCCCTCCCTCCTCCCCTCCCGATCCCACCCTTCCTCCCCTTTCTACATGCATGCCCCTCCCCAAGTCCACTGATAGGGGAGGTCTTCCTCTCCTTCTTTCTGATCTTAGACTATCAGCTCTCATCAGAAGTGGCTGCATTGTCTTCTTCTGTGGCCTGGTAAGGCTGCTCCCCCCTCAGGGGGAGGTGATCAAAGAGCAGGCCAATCAGATTATGTCAGAGGCAGTCCCTCTTCCCATTACTATGTAACCCACTTGGACACTGAACTGCCATGGGCTATATCTGTGCAGGGGTTCTAGGTTATCTCTATGAATAGTCCTTGGTTGGAGTATGAGTCTCTGGGAAGTTCCCTGTGTTCAAATTTTCTTGTTCTGCTGCTCTCTTTGTGGAGTTCCTGTCCTCTCCAGCTCTTGCTATTTCCCACTTCTTACATAAAATTCCATTCACTCTGCCCGACAGTTGGCCATCAGGCTCAGCATCTGCTTTGATAGTCTGCAGGGCAGAGGCTTTCAGAGGCCCTCTGTGGCAGGTTCCTAGGTTGTTTCCTGTTTTCTCCTTCTTCTGATGTCCATCCTCTTTGCCTTTCTAAATGGGGATTGAGCGTTTTAGTTAGGGTCCTCTCTTTTGCTTAGTTTGTTTAGATGTACCTATTTTAGTGGGTTTATCCTATGTTGTATATATGAGTGAGTATATACTGTGTGTGTCTTTTTGCTTCTGGGACAACTCACTCAGGATGATCCTTTCCAGTTCCCACCATTTACCTGCAAATTTCATGATTTCCTTATTTTTCATTGCTGAGTAATACTTCATTGTATAGATGTGCCACAATTTCTGCATCCGTTCTTCAGTTGAGGGACATCTGAGCTGTTTCCAGCTCCTGGCTATTACAAATAAAGCTGCTACAAACATGGTTGAGCAAATGTCCTTTTTGCGTACTTGAGCCTCTTTTGGATATATGCCTAGGAGTGGTATGGCTGGATCTTGAGGAAGCATTATTCCTGGTTGTCTGAGAAAGTGCCAGATTGATTTCCAGAATGGTTGTACAAGTTTACATTCCCACCAGCAGTGGAGAAGTGTTCCCCTTTCTCCACAACCTCTCCAGCATGTGTTGTCACTTGAGTTTTTCATCTTGGCCATTCTGATGGGTGTAAGGTGAAATCTCAGGGTTGTTTTGATTTGCATTTCCCTAATGGCTAATGAGGTTGAGCATTTCTTTAAATGCTTCTCTGCCATTCGATATTCCTCTACAGAGAATTCTCTGTTTAGCTCTGTTCCCCATTTTTTAAGTGGATTACTTGGTTTGCTGCTCTTCAGCTTCTTTAGTTCTTTATATATACTGGATATGAGTCCTCTGTCAGATAAAGGGTTGGTGAAGATTCTTTCCCAATCTGTAGGCAGTCGCTTTGTTTTGATGACGGTGTCCTTTGCTTTACAGAAGCTTTTCAGTTTCATGAGGTCCCATTTATTGATTGTTGCTCTTAGAGCCTGTGCTGCTGGTGTTCTGTTCAGGAAGTTCTCTCCTGTACCAATGAGTTCTAGGGTATTCCCCACTTTTTTTTCTAGCCGATTTAATGTGTCTGGTTTTATGTTGAGGTCTTTGATCCACTTGGACTTCAGTTTTGTGCAGGGTGATAAGTATGGATCTATTTTCATTTTTCTACATGTAGACATCCAGTTAGACCAGCACCATTTGTTGAAGATGCTATCTTTTTTCCATGGTTTTGGCATCTTTGTCAAAAATTAGGTGTCCATAAGTGTGTGGGTTTCTTTCTGGGTCTTCTGTTTGGTTCCATTGATCCACCATTCTGTTTCTATGCCAGTACCATGCAGTTTTTATAACTGTTGCTCTATAGTACAGCTTGAGATCAGGGATGGAGATACCTCCAGAAGATCTTTTATTGTAGAGGATTGTTTTAGCAATTCTGGGTTTCTTGTTGTTTCTTACGAAGTTGAGAATTTTTCTTTCCAGGTCTGTAAAGAATTGTGTTGGCAATTTGATGGGAATTGCATTAAATCTATAGATTGTTTTTGGTAAGATGGCCATTTTTACTATGTTAATCCTGCCAAGCCATGAGCATGGGAGATCTTTCTATCTTCTGATATCTTCTTCTAATTCTTTCTTCAGAGACTTGAAATTTTTTTTCATACATGTCTTTTACTTGCTTGGTTAGGGTTACACCAAGGTACTTTATGTCATTTGTGGCTATTGTGAAGGGTGTTGTTTCTCTAATTTCTTTATCAGCCCTTTTGTCTTTTGTATACAGGAGTGCTACTGATTTTTTTGAGTTAATTTTGTATCTGGCCACTTTGCTGAAGGTGTTTATCAGCTGTAGGAGTTCCCTGGTAGAGTTTTTGGGGTCACTCATATATACTATCATATCATCTGCAAATAGTGATAATTTGACTTCTTCCTTTCCCATCTGTATCCCCTTGATCTCCTTCAACTGTCTTATTGCTCTAGCAAGGACTTCCAGCACCATGTTGAAGAGATATGGAGAGAGTGGGCAGTCTTGTTTTGTCCCTGATTTCAGTGGGATTGCTTTAAGTTTCTCTCCGTTCAGTTTGATGTTGGCTATAGGCTTGCTGTATATCGCCTTTACTATGTTTAGATATGTGCCTTGTATCCCAGGTCTCTCCAATACTTTAAACATGAATGGATGTTGGATTTTGTCAAATGCTTTTTCAGCATCTAGGGAGATTATCATGTGGTTTTTTTCTTTCAGTTTGTTAATATGGTGGATCACATTGATGGATTTCTGTATATTGAACCACCCCTGCATACCTGGGATGAAAACTACGTGGCCATAGTGGATAATATCTTTGATGTGTTCTTGGATTCGGTTTGCAAGTATTTTGTTAAGTATTTTTGCATTAATGTTCATAAGGGAGATTGGCCTGAAATTCTCTTTCTTTGTTGAGTCTTTGTGAGGTTTATGTACCAAGGTGACTGTGGCTTCATAGAATGAGTTTGGTAATTGTCCCGTCCCGCAGGACTTAGTTATTCGTGGGGGCGAAGGGGGTCAATCCTGAAAAAGATGGGCAAGAGAGAGAAAGGACACAAGCAGACGGTTGCTGGTCAAGTGTCAGCTTTATTGAACTTTGGTGTTTCTTTTAAAACACGGTTCTGGCAGGGCGGGGGAGAGGGGCGAGAAAAGGGAAGTAGTAGTGGAAAAATACCAGGGCCCTTGGTGGGAAGTCCCCAAGGCTAACAAGGTGGGTTAAAGAGTTACAAGGCCCAAAGATAACATCGGTGGTCACGGATGTGTCCCAAAGCAAACAGTTTCGGGAACAATGGGTCTTAAGAAACTATGGCCTGCTGACGTCTGGTGCTTATCCGGCAGGTCAGGCCCTTAGGAAGGGTCCCAGGGCTTTGTTCCCAACATCTCCTCCCTTTTTGTCTTTTAAAAGAGGAGGGGGAGGCCTCTTAGGACTCTCAGCGATTTTATAAACAGTTTGGGAATTTTATAGGTCCGGGGACTCACTAAGTTTACAAAGGTTCGGTGACTCAGGTCTCACGGCAATCGTAGGCAGACCTAGGCCATTTCTGGTGCAATGGGAAGAATCCCTCAGAGTGCAAGGCCCTAGGTATATTAGCCATCTTGATTATGTGAGAAAAATTATTTGTCACGAACGGCACAAACGGGGTCTGAGTCTGTTAGAAGAGTGGTGCTGGACCCTTACTTGTCATTGGATCGGCCTCCTCTGGGCGAGGTCGTCCTGTCTTAGGCGGGCCGAGACTTATCCACTCGTTCTGTCTCTGACTTGCCAGACCACTCACTTTGTGGTAGTGTAACGTGTTTGTTTTCCCGATAGGACCTATTTATCGCTTGGTTTTTAAGCAATTACATAAAATAAGCCAATCATTGCGCCAATTAATGAGAGTCAAAAAAGCCCAGGTCTAACTGGAAGAGCAGCCCCAGAACTTCCATCTCGGGCCAGGAGATACTAGGGTGGAGAAATCAAGGGGGTGGGAGGCCGGGGCATCAGGTGGAAGCTCCACGGCAGATTCTTCTTCCCCAGCCAGACGATGGTAGTGGACTCCAACAGGCTTGATTGCGGAGCTCACCTGGTTCTTAACAAAGTTTGTGAGACGATTAAAGGCCCAGGGGCCAAAAGAGAGAAGTAAGAATAGGCCCATGAGGGGGCCCAAAAGACTGGGAAGGAGGGTGGAAAGCCACAGAGAAGTGGCGAACCAATTTTGATACCAGGATTCCTGTTGTTCTCGAGCCTTTTTGCGTACTTCCAGGCTCTTTTTGACCTTATCTAAGCTGTTTTGTACCAATCCAGTCTTATCAGAATAAAAACAGCATTCTTCTTTGAGGGCAGCACAAAGGCCTCCCTCTTTTAGAAAAACTAAGTCGAGGCCTCGCCGGTTTTGAAGAACTACTTCAGAAAGGGAAGCCACAGAATCTTTGAGATTTTGAACTCCCTCTCGGAGCTCGCTTAAATCTTTATCAATAGTCAATTGGAGTTGGGAGAAGTGTTGTTGAGAGGTGACCATAGAGGCAATGCCAGTTCCCGCTCCTGCAGCAGTTAGGCCGAGGAGTACAGTTAGGGTAATAGCGGTTAGGGGTTCTCTCTTTTTAATGGGAATGCCATTATCATAGAAGGACATAAAGCTTTCAGGGTCATGAATAAAAAATCGGGGAAGAATCACAACAACAACACAGTAGTCTTTTTTATCTATGAAATCCTTATTAATGATATAGGTAGTAAGTCCTGTGGCGCAAGCAAGGTAAGTATTATTTGGGGCTTTTGTATATGAAAATGTTTGATTGACAATTGTCTGATTACAGACCGATTGTAATGGTTGCAGGGGGAGCATGTTGGGCCCAACAAGGCAGTAGCCGAATCCCGAAACCGAACTAAGGGTAAGGCCTCCCTCAGGGAGGGCCTGCCAAAGCAAGTTATCAGTCTCATTGGTGGGGACAGGGCCACTCATTATGGCTATCCCCTCGTAAAATGGTGGAGTAGGAGAAAAACATTCATCATAGGCAGGGTTACTAGTATTATGGATTGCCTCTAGAGAGGCATTTACCAAGGAAAGGATAAGATCTGTGGAGCTCATGTGTCCCTTAGGGAGAGTAGGCAGGAAAGGAGTCGGTCCAGAAGGGGATGATAAAGTGGGACCGAGGGTAACCGGAATAGGAGCAACAGGAGGCCTCGGTTGAAGGGCGGGGTTGGGACCTATGGCGGCAGAAGCTCTATTGGGAATATTTTGAAGCATTTTAATCTTAAAAGTAAGTCCAATATCCTTTTCTGACATATACAGCCGAAGACCCCACTCATAGCCTCTACCGGTCCAGGCTTGTTTTTTGCCCTCTCCTGTAAAGGAGATTACAAGGGGATTGCACCATCCTTTCGTAGTTGCATGGGCATTACACCGTTGTTTTAATTGGTCCGGGATGTGATTGGGGGTCGCACCAGGGTAGCGGTCTTTTCTTTTAACAATTATGTAATCCCAGCTGGAGGAAGGTTGCCAATAGGTATCCCCAGTGGTCTCACACCCCCAGGAGGCACAGAAATAATCGTCAGCCCATCCACATTTATGGTTGAGACCCTTGTTTCTATGATTTCCTGGGCAAATATAGATTCCCAACTGGCCATGTAAGTCAGCTCTTTCAATATCATTGCGGCAGCCGGGAACTATAGGACGGCGTGCCTGTAACTGAGGGGCGGGTGATCCCAGACGATAAAGGACCTCTGCTGTTCCCCAATCGGGGTGAGCCCCAAGGGCAAGGGCGCAGAGATCAATCTCCAGGTTAGGCCAATGTGGCGAGGCTCCGGTGTAAGAGCTGGAGTTGACTATTCTTCCAGCCTGATTTTCAATAATCCAGGTATAATTATAAATTTGATAAGGGGAAGGGGCACTTACCACCAGCCGGACTACAAGCAGAGGCGCGAAGATAACAAGGGGCCAAGCATTTTCTGTAATTAAGCACAATTAGAATTTTCCTCAGGGGTTTCCCTGGGAGGATTTACCAACTTTATTAACCTCTCGGGAAGCCACCTGGCACTCTGCTCCTTGGAGTCATATATGCAGGCATGTCTTTTACCCCATATGAACACAGGATCGGGACCAGAACATTTATAAGTCAATGGGTCTTTCCACATAGCCTGCGTGTAGGTGTCAGATGTTGAAGGGTGCCAGAATCTATCAGCTGCAGTTTTACCATGCTTATCAAGGGTAAGGAAATTTAAAATAAACAAGGCATGATTTAAGAGGGTTTTATGATTTCCTGTTAGAGGATATAGGATACCTCCAGAGTGTTGTAACTTTTGGATCATGTTTTTAAGGGTCTGATGTGCCCTTTCTACTATGCCCTGGCCTTGTGGGTTATAAGGTATACCAGTAAGATGTTTGATTTTTAACTGGGCACAGAATTGCTTAAAGCCATTGCTGGTATATCCAGGGCCATTGTCTGTTTTTATAACCTTTGGTAGGGGAGTAAGGGCGGAACAGGCCAAAATGTGGTTTATAACATGTTTAGTAGCCTCTCCAGTCTGGAGGGAGGCAAAAATAAACCCACTAAAGGTATCTATAGATACATGGATGTATTTTAATTTTCCAAAAGGAGAATAATGAGTAACATCCATCTGCCAAAGTTCTCCCGGCGTAAGGCCTCGGGGGTTGACTCCTAAGTGAGGCTCAGGCAGGAACACCAAGCAATTTTTGCATTGGTGTACAATTTGTCGCGCCTGATCTCTCGTAATGGAAAACATTTGTCGGAGGGTCTGAGCATTAAGATGATGCAGGCGGTGGGCCTCCTGGGCTTGCAACAGAGGGTCGGGTTGCTTAGGCAATGTCGCGAAGAGGGTTAGTTTAGGCTGAGTAGCTTGATCCACTTGGTTATTGCCCTCACTCAGGGGTCCGGGGAGCCCAGAGTGGGCCCGTATATGTCCAATAAAAAAAGGATGCAAGCGTTTTAAAATGAGGGATTGTAACTTTGAAAAGAGGGGGGAAGCATTTGTGGAGGGCTTAACACATGGGACAGTCTCTAGAAGTGGAACAGATGCAGCAACATAAGCACTATCAGTGTAGAGATTAAAGGCCCGATCTGTAAGGATCTCAAAAACTTTTACAACAGCAACTAATTCTACCAATTGGGCAGACGAAAAACCTGTCTGTGACTGAAACACCTGTCCTTGAATACTAAAGGCAGCAATTCCTGAGGAGGAGCCATCGGTGAAAACCAACGTGGCTGCGGGGATGGGAGAAAACTTGGTCCGAGTTGGAAAAAAGACAGATTGCCTATGTAAGAACTGAATAAGTTTATCAGCAGGGTAATGGTTATCAAGCCTCCCCTGAAAGGAAGTGCTATTGACAGCCCAATCATCAGAGGTCTGAATCAGCCACTGTATTTGGGAGGAATTATACAGTGTGCAGACAACATCCGGGTCTTTTCCAAAAAGTTTAAGGGATGTTTCTCTGCCTTGTCTAAAAATTTGGGCAACCAACGAGGGATAAGTAGAAAGAATTTTAGAGGGAGATGTTGGAAGATGAATCCAAAACAAGGGTTTAGTTTGCCATAAGAGTCCAGTAGGCACAAAAGTCATGGGGAGGATTAATAGCCAAAGTGACATTTTTGGTGAATAATATCCAACATTTTGATTTTGTATGGCCTTTTCCAGTATGCCCAAGGACTTGATGGCTTCAGGTGTAAGCTGGCGAGCAGAAGCCGGGTCAGGGTTTCCCCACAAAATATCGAAAAGGGGTTTCAGCTCCCCGGTAGTAAGTTTTAAGTAGGGCCTAAGCCAATTTATATCTCCCAACAATTTTTGGAAATCGTTTAAGGTTGCCAGCGAGTCCCGTCTAAGTTGAATCTTTTGGGACAGGACATGGTTGGGTAAAAGCTCAAAGCTGAGAAAGAAATAAGGGGGGTGAGTTTGAACTTTTTCAGGGGCTATTTGAAGCCCCAGCTGTCGGAGTGAAAGGATTAACTCTTGCCCAATGATCTGTAATTTAGTAGCGTCTGGCCCTGCCAATAAAATATCATCCATATAGTGAATGAAATATGTGTCAGGATACTTTATCCTAAGGGGATCGATAGCCTGAGCAACATACTTTTGGCAGAGGGTGGGGCTATTGGCCATTCCCTGGGGCAAGACCCTCCATTGAAAGTGGGGTGACGGGCCAATGCAATTAACAATAGGAACACTAAAGGCAAAGCGTTTGCAATCCTCGGGGTGAAGGGGAATACAGAAAAAACAATCTTTTAAATCAATAACCAATTTTGTATAACCTAGTGGAATGGCTACTGGCGAGGGAAGTCCTGGTTGAAGCGCCCCCATCGGCACCATGGTTTTGTTGATTTCTCTGAGATCTTGGAGGAGCCTCCATTTTCCCCCTTTTTTTGTATAACAAATATGGGAGTGTTCCACGGGGAAGTAGAAGGCTCGGTGTGTCCAGCCAAAAGCTGTTCCTGCACCAGCTGCTTGGCTGCTGCTAATTTGTGCTGAGGAAGGGGCCATTGATCAACCCAGACAGGGGAATCACTTTTCCATGTGATTTTATCTGCCTGGAGTGCAGGGGGAGCAATGGCCCTTAGGAAAAATGTGATTCATAACCAAGGCCTGTTCGTGTAAAATTTGGGGCGACCGAGATGGGATCAGGCATTCCCTGATTATTTTTTCCCAGGCCTTTTCCTGGTATAAATCCTTGTTTAAGCATTTGTTGAGTGACTGCTTCTGAGGGGCTAAACATAAGGACCCCCATTTGGGAGAGGATATCTCTTCCCCAAAGATTAACAGGGAGCCCGGGAACTATAAATGGCCGCACATGTCCAGTGTTACCTTCAGAATCTTCCCAAGTCAGTAGGTGGGAGCTCTGGAGGGTGTTAAGGGACTGACCTATGCCCTGAAGTTGAGTCAAGGTTGGTTGTGAGGGCCAACTAGAGAGCCAAGCCTTTTGTGAGATTACCGTGGAGTCTGCCCCTGTATCTAAAAGGCCCTCAAAAGTTTTTCCATTAAGTTTAAGTTTTAGGGTGGGTCGCTCTTGAGTCATCTGTTGGACCCAGAATATATCGGATGACCCAGGGACGGAGGCTCCTCGAGAAGGGTCTAGGGAGGGAGCAGCCGAATTTAGAGGTAGGGGGAGGGCCTGGGCTAAGCACTGTCCCTTGATAATTGGGAGGGGACCCCGCGCACTACTGGCCAAGATTTTTATTTCTCCAGTATAATCATTGTCAATTAAGGAAGGGAAAATAGTAATACCCTTTAATGTACTGGAGGCTCTGCCTAGAATTAAATAATAAGTCGGGGGTGGGGGCAGTCCAAAGATCCCTGTAGGGATAATTTGGACTCCATCTTCAGGAGTTAGAATTGAGTCGGCGGAGGCACAGAGGTCCAATCCTGCACTCCCGGGGGTGGCCCTGCGAAGGCAGGCAGTTGACCTGGCACTGACTGTGTTGGAGTCTGATCGTGACATGGCTGGCTTACCCCCGAGGCCGGCAAGAAATTGATCGGTTGAGGGGTCCGGGGCTGACCCCTTAGCATGTTTCCCGACCTGGGAGGCAGAGGGCTGCCTGAGATATCGGTTTGGGAGCGGCAAGTATTAGCCCAATGTTTACCTCAATGGCAGCGAGGGCAGACCGTCGTAGGCAATGGCCGGGCAGCCCCTGTCTGGTTTAAGGTTTGGGGCTGGCCTGGCGGACGCGAGCCTGAGGCCTCTTGTTGTGGGCACTGACGTGCAAAATGGCCTGTTTGTCCACACTTAAAGCAGGAAAATTTTGAGCTGCCAGGCTGGGCAGGTGCTCCCATGACCAGATTGATGGCTTGTGCCATTTTATATGGGAAGGTATCTACATCTTGGCACAAGCGGATCATGTCGGAAAGGTCTTTATCCTTATGTTTGCCTCGGAGGGCGGCCTTACAGGCAGAATTTGCGTTTTCAAAGGCCAATTGTTTAAGAAGCTTGTTTTCTTTTTCATTGGGTCCTAATGATCTCTCAGCTGCCTCTAAGAGGCGACCAACAAACTCAGAGTAATCCTCATTGTTTCCTTGAATTATTTTTGTTAAAGGAGAGATTACTGATCCTTTTGTAGGCATAGCACGCCAAGCTGCCAATGCAGCGCCATGAGCTTGGGCCAGGAGCCCCAAGGGAAAGCCCTGTTGTACTTGTTCTGAGGCGTATTTTCCTTGGCCCGTTAATTTATTAAAGGTCCAATTGGAAGAGGGTCTGTTGTTCTTTTTTAGATTATTATTAGCCAAGGTGCGGCAACGATCGTACCAGTCAGCCTGCCATGCAAGGAATTGACCCCTAGTCAAAACTGATTGAACCACCGTTAGCCACTCCCCAGGAGTTAGGAAGCCTCCCTCCGCCATACTTTCCAAGAGGGAAATGGTAAAAGGAGCGTTTGGCCCATAAGTCCTGACAGCTGAATTAAGTTTTTCTAGCTTTTTGAAGCGGAGCCGGCGATAATCACCGGGCTCGTTCATGAGGGGACCGCAATTAGTCGCGGGCTCTTCAGCCTGGGCGTCATTGTCATCATTATCAGTTTCACTTTCGCCAGAGGAGCCCTCAGCCTCAGCATCGGCTGAAGAGGAAGCGGGAGCAGAAGCAGCTGATGATTGATCCTGACGAGTCTGAGAGCGGGTGGTTACAGGGAAAGCAAGCCGAAGAGGGGTTTGAGTCGAAGGAGGGTTGATCGGAGGGTTGACCGGAGAAGGTTCAGGAGGAGGCTGAATTGGAGGTATAGAAGGGAAAGGGTTTGTAAAGGCTGAACAGTGAGTTGTGAGACAGGAGAGTTGCTGTTGAAGATGGTGGATTTCTGTAAGGTCCCTGACCTGGGCGGAGAGACGAGAACGAATTTCCAAAAGGGAAGTCGAAGGAATGGTTGGGAAGGTTGGCAGAGTAAGAGGAACAGTAGCGGGGAAAGGTGCAGGGGGAGCAGAGGCGAGCGGGGGATCGTCATCATAATGGGCGGCCTCATCCTCGAGAGTTGCGGCGTCTCCAGGATCAAGGGGTCAGGATTTTGAGAGGGAAGAGGCTGAGGGGGTAACGGAGAGGTCTTAGGCCTAGGCTTCTTGAGGACAGGGTTAATTAGAGGAGGAGATCTGTCATAGGGAGGAGGCTCAGAAACATCCACAGAGGGCAGGGGAGGGTAAAGTTGAGGAAGATTAGAGGGACTGGAAACAGAAGCATCAATTAGGGAAAGTGCCGCAGAGGCACGAGAGGGGGGACGAGAAGGAGGCCGAGAGGGAGGCTGAGAAGTTACTGGCGAATTTTGAGCAGAGGAAGCGAGACAAAATTCAGCAACCGAAAGGAGCTGGCGTTTGTCAGTATCATTGTCTGCATCCTCAACAATATCTCTAATTAATCCCCAGAACGAGAAGACTGTGGGACTCAGGGCATCATTTCCTTCGGCAGCAAGTTTTTGGTTGAGTTCTCTACCAACCTTTTGCCATTTTTTAGGATGAATAGTAGGACCATCTATCATAAACCAGGGACATACTTTATCAATGAAAAGAAAGAAATTTACCAAGTCTTTTTTCTTAACCCGAATTCCTCTCTCTCTGAGGGAAGTCTTTAACTCTTTAACGAATGATGCCTCCTTAGACACAGATTGCCCCATCTTGAATTAGACGGAAATGTAAAGCATTTACTTACCAGACTCTTGTCGTCCCACGGGTGATGAAACGGGAGCCTCTAGTCTTGCCTTGGCCGAGGTCTTCGCTTCAGGGTCCGTCCAGAGAGACCCGTACTTCGAGCCCCACGTTGGGCGCCACTCTGTCCTGTCCCTCGGGACTTAGTTATTCATGGGGCGAAGGGGGTCAATCCTGAAAAAGATGGGCAAGAGAGAGAAAGGACACAAGCAGACGGTTGCTGGTCAAGTGTCAGCTTTATTGAACTTTGGTGTTTCTTTTAAAACACGGTTCTGGCAGGGCGGGGGAGAGGGGCGAGAAAAGGGAAGTAGTAGTGGAAAAATACCAGGGCCCTTGGTGGGAAGTCCCCAAGGCTAACAAGGTGGGTTAAAGAGTTACAAGGCCCAAAGATAACATCGGTGGTCACGGATGTGTCCCAAAGCAAACAGTTTCGGGAACAATGGGTCTTAAGAAACTATGGCCTGCTGACGTCTGGTGCTTATCCGGCAGGTCAGGCCCTTAGGGGGGGTCCCAGGGCTTTGTTCCCAACAGGTAATGTTCCTTCTGTTTCTATTAGAAGACAAGTTTTAATTGACAAAGTAAGATGGAAATCTTTAACAAACTTCTATACTTTATTAACAACAGAGTACTTTTGTCTAAACAAATAGTCAATAGCTTAAGAAGTGGCGGCCTAAGGGGTGTACTAAATGAGCCCTAAATGACTCCTAACAAAAGCTGAGTTTATAGTCCCTCCTCCATGGGTTAGAGTGACAGGAGGTGCTGAGAAATTCACACACAGCCCATCTGATAGAATGGCCCACACCACTGTGTGTCTGAGTATCCCCTGGGAAACAGAGGACCAGAGGTTAAGACAGAACTGGTTTCGTATCATCACCTTAGCACTGTCTGGAAAGAGCAGTTTCACAAAGCCACAAAGCATGGCTTCGTTATGGCATCTGCTCATCAGAAACTTGTCAGAAGTCAGCTGTCTAGGATCGTTTCTGTGGAGAATCAGAGCCCTATTGTGAATGACCTTAGGCATTGCCAGCCTCTATTCATAAAATCATGTCAAAGGAGAAATGCCTGAGTGTGGGGTGTGAGCTCACTGCAGCTAGGAGGCTCCAGCTTACCTGGCAGTGCCATCATGGGGTCTCACCACACCTTTATCCTGACAGTGACTGGAGTGAGCTCACTGAGCATGTTTCCACACCATCAAGTAGCTCCAAGCAAAAATGGCTTCTACTTCATATTAGAAGGAACTGGCATAAATTCTAAGCCATAGCTCAAAACAAAACAAAACCAACAACAACAACAACAAAACAAAACCCACATACATTCTGTGGGACACCAGAGGCTTTGGAAAATTGTATACCAGTGTATAATAAAGATGTGGAAAAGAGGAATTTGTCAAAAAGTCCTGAGAGTCTGTGCCTTGTCCTTATAAAGAAATAAATGTGTCCTTTACTGGCATCAACACCCTTTTTTGTGAGCACCAAAAGCATTCAGTCTATTATTCAGAATTAAGCAACACTGTGCTGGTGCTTGGTTGCAAGGGCTCATGGGAACAAACATTCCTATGAGCCTTGGAGCTCTGTGGATGGAGCTGTCTCCAACCTTGTTGCTATGGTTAGAGTGCACCCCACTGTTTTCTCCTAACCTTCTGCTGTAGCTCCTGGTCAGCAATACTTTCTAATCGCTGGAATGCAGAGTAAAGCAGGGGCCGTCCCACTTCTTGTGTTGCTTGTTATTAAGCTGAAGGATGTGAATATTTACCATCACGCTTTCAGAAACACCTGAGCACCATTGCTTAGGGCAGATGCCTAATTTGTAGATAGATTTGCTTTCTATTACATCACTTGCCAAAAATTTATAAAGATGAATAAAGGCAACACATCTGAGGTCAGTGACATCAAGGTCACCCCACACTGTTCCTTGTGTGCATCTTGTAGCACACACCATTTTGTGTTAATTAACATTTGATGGCTACACTGTCTTTTGTCAGAGCTGTGACTCCAAGCGACCGGCTTTGATATTTAAATCTCGGTGGAGAGATGGCTTTTAGCAGGCCTTTACTAATGGCAGAGAACTTGCAAGCCAATCGCCTTTTGTTTGTGACAGCAGGTGGGATAGCTTGTGAGGGTCATACTTCTTCCTCAGACTCCTCGTGGAAATTAACCTATTGTTCTGAGATGTTTTACTGGCTAAAAGTAACTCCTCAAAAAATAAAGTGGTCAAAAGGCTGGCGACAGAGGAGGCAGGCAGAGACTTGAGACTTGCTGCTGGCACTGCTTGCTGCAGCAGCCTGCTTTTTGCTGTGGCTATTGAGTCTGGACCTTTAAAAAGTTTCCTGTGTGCTGTGTGTTTATTTTATTAATATTAATCCTCACTCCCGACTCAAGAACTGTTTGATTCTGCTGGCTGGCTCTGGCAGTCTTTCTACCTTGTCAGTGCTGTTTCAGATCTGTATATCCAAATACTAAGGAGCCATCTCCAGAAGACTGCCTGGAAGCCAATTAACAACACTTCCAACCTAAACCCATGGCCCTACACACACACACACACACACACACACACACACACACACACACACACACACAAACTGCCTACCGGAAGCCTTGCTGTTCATTCCCTTCACTTCACACAACAAATCCCCGCTGGCTAAGCATTGCAGAGCTCTCTGCTGGGTGGTTGCTGTCATTCACCAGCAACCACCCAGCTTCATCTGGCCCCTCTGACTAGAGCTGTCCTCCCATTGTCGGTCCACCCATAGGTCTACCTATACTGTAGTGTCCACATGTGTGATCTTTCTAAAATGTAAATATCACCTCTTTCCAGCACTCCAAGCTCCTCTCATGCTGGTGGAGTACAGTCTCTGAGCTCTTTTTTCTCTCCTGGGCACTGACTCTTTTAGGTTCATCTATCTTTAGCAAAAATAAAAAGCAACTTCCTTTTACTGCAAATGCTTGCCTTTGCTCCCATCACCTGAAATCATTCCCGAATCATCCAGCTGATAAATTACTTTTTATGTGGTGTATGTATCTACCATGGCACATATGAGGAGGTCAAAGGACAGGTGACATTTCTGTTCTTCTACCACATGGGGCCCAGGGAACAAATTCAGGTCATCAGGCTTGCCAACAAATGCTGCTCCTCATCTCACTAGCCCCAAACCAGCCTTTAAGTCCAGAGGTCAAGCCAAGGTGAGCAGCATCAGATAGTGTAAAATTTCAGAGACTCCAGTCTACCCTGGATCATAGTCGGGAGAATGTTAGTGGCTCACATGATAAATAACAATCTATTAAAACAAAAACCTATCTATTAAAAAAAAAACTAGAGCCTAGAAAAATCTCGGGCTGTTGGGGTTATATAAGTTTATATAAATAAGGATGAAATCACCTTTCAACTTGGTTCTTCTTTACAACCAGGAATATCAATCCTGACCTTTGTGCCAGTTGAACCATATCATGTCAGAGATGAAAGTGAGAAGTTCAATCTATTCTCTACAAACACCAAGTGCTCTCATTACTCACCACAGTCCACCCAGCACCCACTGTTGTCTCCTTAAGCAACGTAAATCAGGCTTCCACAACTTCTCTTTGTTTTATTTTTAGAAATCATTATAATCCCTTTTCTTCTGAAAAATTAGCACTGAGGTATTGTTCATCCCCCCTCCCCCCGTAACACAATTGAGGTTGTACATGGCAGGGAAGTTTTTAATTAGTCCATTGCTAGCAAGAACTGTGTGCTCCCTGCAGGAGGAGCGTAATAAATTACCAGCGGTAATATCTATCGGAGGCTTTGTGTAGGAAAATGCTCATTAGTGGCTTCCCATGAAGGGGTTCAGAAACATGCTGTGGTAGGTATAGCTCAAGCTGCCTCGAACAGAACTTCTGGGGCAAACAGGTCTGGGGTGTGAGGGAGGTTACTCATGAGTTACAGTATCTGGGGACAAAAGAACTTTGGGGCCTCCACATTGCCTCCTACTCACTCTACTCTCCTGGTGGTGAAGTCTTCTCCCACACACAAAATATTGATTTTCAGATCACCCCAATGCCCCACTTGGATTTTCTAAGTGTGGAGACATTGAATGTTTTTAGAAAAACGGTTGTCACAAACAAACAAGAAAATATTTATGCTATCTTCTTTCTTTTTTTTTCCTTTTGGTTTTCTGAGACAGGGTTTCTTTGTGTAGCCTTGGCTATCCTGGACTCACTTTGTAAACCTGGATGGCCTCAAACTCACAGAGATCTGCCTGCTTCTGCCTTCCAGAGTGCTGGTATTAAGGGTGTGTGCCACTACAACCGACTTATGCTACCCTCTGTAGATGGACAGACCGAGATAAGGTAGATGGGTACAGACTATAGTTATGTAAGGTGGGAGGGTAAAAGATTAGTCTGTAAGGATAATTCTGCTCAGGGAGGATAGTGTGTGATGTGCACAGTCACTGAGAGTAAAAGGAAAGACCCCCCATCACATTTTTATGACAAGGGGCCCCCTGACCTGCTTCGGGAGAAGCAGGCCCAAGGTCTTGAGTTCTGTTAGTTGCAAAGACAGAACTTGATCAGGAAATTTGAATGATTGATGATGCAGAAATGTCCTGTCAAATCAAGGCTGAGAATCTGAAATCGAGGAGAGGATGGAATAGGAGGGTGAGCCACTAACGCCAGGCTTTCCAGCAGGGAAGAAAAAGAACACACATCCCAAACAGCAGAGCCCAGATGCCTATGGGGATTTTCAAAGTTATTTGCTGTAGGACATCCATAAAATCCTCTGTCCAGCTGCCCTAGAAAACTGTCTTCCTGAAGCAGACCTGAGACCAGGATTTGTGTTCAAGGAATTTGTTGTAGAGCTGCTCCCAAGGGATGCTGTTAAGAGAATGAGAGAGAACAGATTGAGACAAGGAAGTAATGAGTGAGAGTGAGACCACAGGCAGAGGGGAGGGGCAAACTTTGGGAACTACATTCCCAAGCACTTTTGGTTCTCTGCCATGGACAGTGATGTCATCTAATCCCCACAACTCTGCACTGTTAGTACTGGATGACTTATTTCATGAGTGAGGAAGCTGTGATTTAAGGAAGTACACCCAAGTTCTCTGACTAAAGGACTGAGAGCTGGTGATGACTTCTGACTGTGCTAAAACAGTGATACGGCCACCCTTCTTTCCAGAGCTCTTTCCCCAGACAGGGCACCTGTGCTTTCCATCTGCCAAGCCCTGGATCAAATACCATGTCTTGTTCAAACCCTTTCAAATTAGCCAGATCTCTTGGAAGGAAAAGATAGTAACATAATGTGCAGGGAAGGAAAATTATTCGTTTGGCAGTTGGGAAGAATATTGGGGTGGCTTACCTGTTTGAAGAGTTGCCCCTGGAATTAGGACTTAATTTTTATATCTCCTAACTTAAATCTCTCTCTCTTGAAGACACACACACACAGACACACACAGACACACACACACACACAGACACACAGACAGACAGACAGACACACACACACACACACACACACACACACACACACACGTATATTCCATGAAGGGCTCTAATCAGGTATATTTGGGTCATATGCTTACTTCTGTCCTGACCACAGAGCTTAAGGAATCAATATTGTGATCAGTCTAAAAAACCATAATTATTCTGTGTAGACTGGGATAGAAGAAAAAAAAAACAAAACAAAAAACAAAAAAACAAAAAACAAAAACATTCTGGGACCTCCAGCACCTAGCGTCCATGATGCTATCACAAATCTATGAAGACCCAGACAGAGTTACTCTACATTTTTCTGGCAAAAATAACTATTTATGATGCTCACATATCCTTTGGGTCAGTAATGTGGACATAGTGGTTATGGATTGCCTCTGCTCCATACAGCATTGAAGCCTGAGGTGAAAGGCTTCTAAGCCAGGGAAAGCCTTAGTAGCAAGGCTCATCCATTGAGTGTCTGGATCCTAGTGCTTGCTGCCTGCCAGGGGCACAGTTCCTCTCCAAGCTGCCCCATCTTATGAGATGGTCTGAGCTTTTTCCTCACACAAGGTAGATCAGTTTCCAAGGTGAGTATCAGAAGAGAGAGCTAGAGATGGAGAGGCAAAGTGAGACCCAAAGATTGAGAGCTTCGGGGAGAAGTTTGGGGGAGAGGAAGAGATGGAAGAAAATAGAGAGAGGGGGAGAAAGAGAAAGAGGAACCAGAGAAGAAAGAAAGGGTTCTGCTTTTCTAACCTAGTTTCAAAAGGTCTGTTGTTTCTATCTGCTTGAGCTGTACAAGCCCCTCAGGTTCAAGGGGAGGGGACACACCCACCCTTTAGAAGGGTAGAAATTTCTCGTGGAGATACTGATATTGACATTTTCAGAAAACACAGATTTGCCTACCTTTTTTTCCTGGTAAATTTTCTGTGTGGACATTTTTTCATAGCTTACAAGTAATTTTTGTTGTGAGATGTTTACCCCTGTACGTTCCCGAGTCGTTTTGAATACTGTGAGACACTTATGTTTCTGTTTCTTTGCAGCAGCTTGAACGTGACCTTACACAATAGATATTCAATATGCATGGATTGGTAAAATGCCTGTGAAATTAAGCATCAAGATTTTTCTACTGACTACCCTCATGACTGAGAAAAAGCCAATAGCATGTTGGGGAATCTGAAAGTTCACAACTGAGGACGTTAAAGTAAAACTTCTGGTTTCTAAATAGTCTGGATTAAACTTTCTTCAAATTACATCTAACCCAGAATCCCAGTATTGTAAAACAGGTTCTTAGGAAAACAGCTATGCTGTGGCTGAAGGAGTGTGAAGACTGGAGAACTGTTCACATCTTACCTCCTGCTCCAGGGACAGTGTCTGAGCTGGCAGCCACTTGTCACTTCAACTTTGTCTAGAATCTATACTGGCTATCTAACCCACTTTGCTGAGAAACACCTCTCTCTTTCTCTCCCTCCTTCCCCACCTCTCTCCAAGCCTGCTCACCTAACAGCATGCAGTGCTGACTCCAGCCTTTAGCTCTTAGAGACAACGTGACCCACCTGGACAAGTGACATGACTGGGTTAGAAATGAGCTCACCTTTCATTCTGGACACAAAACACTCAGCTGTAGGACTTTCAACTGTCACTATTATAAGGAAAGAAGTTTTGATTCTGAGTTTTCTTGGGTGGTAGACTAAAAGGAAAATTTGTTCTGTGGGATAGAGGCTGAGTGAAAATGATGATTCCAAACCAAAGAAGGGAAAACTGGAAGGCAAGGTAAAAGAAACAGATGGGTTGGCTATCTACCTCAAACATAAAAGCTTCTGAGGGGGCTCTCAATACACAGCTTGAAAACCAAGAGAGTGGGTCTGGGTGTCTCTAAGACTTCTTGGCTTTAAGAACCACTACAGCTGTGGGTCTCTCTTCTTCTCATCTTTTATTGGTATAGCACAGTAGCAGGGAAGTGCATTGGTTTTTACGAAATATCTGTAGTCACAATAGAAAACAGAAGACAAAACTGCCTATGGGTTCACACAAGGGTCACTAATATCAACATTTGCCTAAGTTACCTGGACTGAGAGTAAAGGCTGAGATTAGCGGAGTTTGAAGCTTTTTATCATGCATAACCAGAATAAAAAAATATCATATCTAAATGCTGTTAACTATGGAGAGAAGTGAGCAGGGCATATATGAATGCCTATTTGACCAGAAGAGGGAAAGATTGTCCAGATATGATTGGCTCGTTGTGCTTGCTTCTGCCATGTCCTAAGCAAAGTGCAGGTCACATGTGTAGGGGAGAGAGACCCTCATCTGCGTCCCCAGATACACATTAGAAGTTGAAAGTGGTACCAGGCACGGAGATAACCTAGAACCCCTGCACAGATGTAGCCCATGGCAGTTTAGTGTCCAAGTGGGTTACATAGTAATGGGAAGAGGGACTGCCTCTGACATAATCTGATTGGCCTGCTCTTTGATCACCTCCCTCTGAGGGGGGAGCAGCCTTACCAGGCCACATAAGATGACAATGCAGCCACTCCTGATGAGACCTGATAGACTAAGATCAGAAGGAAGGAGGGGAGGACCTCCCCCATCAGTGGACTTGGGGAGGGGCATGCGTGAAGAAGGGGGAGGGAGAGTGGGATCAGGAGGGGAGGAGGGTGGGACTTATGGGGGGATACAAAGTGAATAAAGTGTAATTAATAAAAAAAATTAAAAAATTAAAAAAAGAAAATAAAAAAAAAAGAAGTTGAAAGTGAATCCAGATACTTGTTAATGATCCTAGTAGGACTCTTAGGCTATTTCTTAACACATATCTCTGGGGGTTTTATGTTATAAAGGGGACATTTGCATGTTCTCATCAAGGAGACACATCAAATACAGGGGAGAATAATGTCCCTAAGTGTGTTGAGCATGTGAGCTGTGCTGTCTTTGGTACAGATTTTTACTGCAGCACCTCTGGGCCCATGGAGCTTCGGTGGTGGGTGTGCGGGGCAGCTGGGCCTAGGCTTAGTTTCGACCAGATTCCACCTTTCCTTGTCTTCCTGCATTTCATTTCAAGGAGATGACATGTTGGAGAAAGATTACCACCAAAATAAGGTGATTTTTACTTAAACAGGGGCTCTGCTCTTGTCTTGTGCTCTTCTGATGTCACCTATGTGTCTTTTCCATTTGAAAACTGTGCTATGTTAAATTTAAATTGAGTCCCTACAGCTTCTGTTCCTGCTGTCTCATCGGGCCTGGAGTCCAACTATTATGTCAGCGTCATTTTCAAGAACACAGGCAAGCGTTGCCAGAGGACCGGGATCATAATTTTCCCCCACACAACAAAATAGGCTTCAGGGACAGCCTTCTTAGAAATACTTCAGCAGTCTTCAGCAGGAGGCGACAGTGAAGCTCAGCTTCATGGGTCTATTTAAGAGGCCTTCTGACTCATGAAAGAAAGATCTGACTCATGAAAGAGGATCCACAAGAAGGAACACATTCGGTACTTGATACGTGCTGAATGAACAAATGAATGCCTAACTAGAAGTATAGCATATAATATGCAATTTCATTTCACTTTTAGGGAATTCTTATGGAAGTAAAAGAAAAAAAAAAAGTTATTTGTTGCCCCTATACGATGCACCTGAGGATTAAAAAAAAATTCCTAAGAATTAGCTTGTAGAGCCTTAGCTTATCCATCCTTAGAATTGATGGGCATCAACATGGGAAAGAAACTTACCTATAGAAATTCTTGTTGCCCTGATGCCCTCCAGACTGTTGTCCTGAGAATTTCATGAAATATTAAGAAGTGTACTTTTAAATCTTCATGTATTTATTTTATGTATACAGTTGTTTTGCCTGCGCTTATGTCCTGGAACCAGGTGTGTGCCTGTGGAAGCCAGAAGCATGTGTTGAACCCCTGGAAATGAAGTTAGATGAACAGCTACATGTACTTCTCACTGCTGAGCCATCTCTCCATCCCCAACAGGTGTTTTTGAAGAAAGAAATTCAATGTCGAAACAAATTTGAGAACCAACAAAAAGAATGGGAGTATGATGTCTTTTCTGAAAGACTTCGGGTAATCCTCATGGGTGACTCATCACAGATCTCTGAGGGGCAGCTTTGCCGCACTGCTTTAGAAGCAGAATCCCTTTGTGAGCTTTTTGTTTGTTTGTTGTTTGTTAGGGTTTTTGGTTGTGTGTGTATGTATGTCTGCTTGCTTATTTGTTTTTGTTTCTAAACATTTCTCCAGTTGCTCTTCTAAAGTCTTCGTGGAGAGACTTTTCTATTTCTTTTTCATTTCTCCTATAGATACATTTAACATTTTGAGGGGTCAACTCCCTTCTTGACACAATAGCCAACCCTAAGAGTATATGACAGCATGCCAGCTCTTCATGAGTTATTTGGTGAAATGATAATTTTAAGATAATGTCATGGTTTTCTGAAACTGGCCAACACATGATTTTTTTAAAGCTTTAGTTGAAGAAACACAGATAGCAGTTGCCCACCAAATGTCAGAACATATGAGGACAGTGGTGTGGGCATGTGAGCAAATTAGCAGAATAATGGAACAGAATATCCAGAAACTGACTGGATTTGTACCTGATGTCAGTGATGGAAAGGTGACTCATGCAGAATATAAAACTGGGACGTTGCCTGGCTGTGGACACAAAGATAAAGTTGTATCTTTCCATGCTTAACATCTTACACTACTGTCAAAAATTTAATATAACTGCTGCATCAGCATCCATTTTTAGGCCAGATTTAAGTTACTTGGAACCCAGCCCTATCCCATTACCTTTTTCTAATTAAGTCTTCCTTGCCTCTGTGGGTGGTTGTGATTCGGCCTACTTATTCCAAATTTCTCTGACTTCAACCAACCCAACACATTTCACAGCAGCTGACCAGACAGAATGTAAAGACTAGAGTAAATAAATCCCCATACACAGACCCTTGGGAAAGCATGAGAAGTATTGCTTATTAAAGGCCTACAGTCTTTAATAAAGATAGGGTCTCTCCCTCACCATTTACCCACTGATGAGTCCCTGTCTAGACTTCCTCTTTACCCACTAAGCCACTCCCCTGTCTCTCTGTTGGCTTCTTGTCAGCACTTCTAACCTCTTTAAGACATGAGAGTAAAAAGAAAAAAAGTAGGAAGAAGGCAGGGTGGCTGGAGAGGTGGCTCAGCAGTTAAGAGTGCATACTGATCTTGCAAAGAACAGGATTTCAATTCCCAGACCTCACATCAGACAGCTCATGTTCACCTATAACTCCCGATCCAGGGGATCTTGATTCTTTGGACCTCTTTTGGTGCAAGCATTCACCTGCACAGACCCTAACACACACACACACACACACACACACACACACACACACACACACACACATGCACACACACTCAAAATAATTTTTTTTTCCATTTTAATCCTTGGGGTTTCACCTGTTCCTCATATTTCACTTGTTGCTCATCCAGACCACACAGCAGAGTTCTTTTAGACCTATGCTTTCTAGGCTTACAGACACACTTGAGATGGATCTCAAGACCAAATTATAAACTACTGTAACAACAGAAATCACAGCAACCATAATAATACGTTCCAATGGAGAAAAGACCCGAGTATCAAAACTGTCGTCACTAAAGAACTGGGAGACATACAGAAGAATGATTTCATAATGTCAGAGTGGGAACGGCCTACCTACAAATGCCCAGAATTCAGAAAAAAAATCTGTGGCTCTAAATAGATCAAAACTAACAGAAGCCATCAAAGTGGGTAACAAGTGGATTACAAGTTGTATCATAGAGAAGGGGCACATTCTGTAAAATAAATGAGCTTCCACTAACTAATAAAAAATAATCATGTAATCAATTAAAAAAAAGAGCTAATGTTGTGACAACTCCACATATATGTTAATTTTATCTTTATCTACCTATGTATGTATATATGTACGTATGTATGTATGTATGTATGTATCTGTCTATCTATCTATCTATCTATCTATCTATCTATCTATCTATCTATCT
>NW_026585742.1:14714983-14749380 GCF_907164565.1 Psammomys obesus | reverse complement strand
TCTATCTATCTATCTATCTATCTATCTATCTATCTATCTATCTATCTATCATGGATAGGGTTTCACTATATAGCCCTGCTAGCCTGCAACTTTTTCTATAGACCAGGCTGACCTCAAAGATCTGCCTGCCTTTGCCTCTTGAACACTGGACTTAAAAGTGTGCACCACCATGCCTGGCTAAAATATTTCTTAAAATATCAGAAAGCATTACTAACCCCACCCATGACAAGAGGCATGCACTTTAAACTAACTTGAGACATCACAGATAGTAAATTCAGGAATTAATATAGGTATAGAAGACTTGGGGCGGTACTAGAAGATACACACAGAATAAACCTGCAGGTTTTCCCAAGAAGATGTTCACACTGTTGCCTGAAGGGAAACTGTTGATGTGAGAGTGGGAGGAAGGGAAGTGTCAGTGTCTTTCCTTTTGTGCCTTTAGAATTTTGACTCATGTGAATAACATTGAAATGTGGGAAAAATGATAAAAACTGTATCTTCAAGAAAATCTGTTTCATCCTATCTTCACTGTTCTACTTTGCTGAGCTATGGCAGCCCTTACTCATGTTCTCTGGCCTCCCTTCAAGGACTGGGTGGACTATTCACAATCCTCATGATGCCCAGAGCTTGTTTTGTAGCTTATGAAATGAACGGCAGCCTCAGAACATTGCCAAATGGTCTTGGAACACGTTTTAATGTGATGTTTCTGAGAGAGCAGCTGTGGCTTCATTTAGTAGAATATTTGAACATTTTAGTTTCAATACAGCAGTTGGGTTTCTAGAACAAAAGGTGGTTAAAGGGACAGAAGTGTGAAAAAATGTGAAAAGATTGATTCTCTGTGTGGTATTTGAGTCTTATTTTATTTTTCTGGCTAGATTTCACATTAAAAGTAAGAGTTACTGCTTCCGATGTCTATTGCATTTGTCCTTCTGAATGAAAAATGAGCATCTTCCCTAGGGTCTTCCTTGTTGTTTAGCTTCTTTATTTTAGCCTGTTTATCCTATATTATATGGCTACTATCCACTTATGAGTGATAGTTCCAATGGAGAAGAGTATGAGTGAGTATATACCATGTGTGTCTTTCTGCTTCTGTGTTACCTCACTCAAGATGATCTTTTCTAGTTCCCACCATTTGCCTGCAAATCTCATGATTTGGTTGTTTTTGACAGCTGAGCAGTATTCCATTGTGTAAATGGACCACAATTTTTGTATCCATTCCTCCACTGAGGGACATGTAGGTTGTTTTCAGCTTCTGGCTATTATGAATAGAGCTGCTATGAACATGGTTGAGCAAATGTCCTTATTGTCTACTTGAGCATCTTTTGGATATATGCCTAGGAGTGGTATAGCTGGATCTTGAGGAAGCACAACTGCTAATTGTCTGAGAAAGCACCAGATTGATTTCCAAAGTGGTTGTACAAGTTTACATTCCCACCAGCAATGCAGAAGGGTTCCCCTTTCTCCATATCCTCTCCAGCATGTGTTGTCACTTGAGTTTTTGATCTTAGCCATTCTGATGGATGTAAGGTGAAACCTCAGGGTTGTTTTGATTTGCATCTCTCTGATGACTAAGGATATTGAGCATTTCTTTAAGTGTTTCTGTGCCATTCGACATTCCTCTATTGAGAATTCTGTTTATCTCTGTACACTATTTTTAATTGGATTACATGATTTGTTGATATTTAATTTCTTCAGTTCTTTATATATTTTGGATATTAGTCCTTTGTCAGATGTAGAGTTGGTGAAGATCCTTTGACAGGGAACAGGACAGGAGCCTGTTGGTGAAGATCCTTTGGTGAAGATCCTTTGACAGGGCCTCTGAATGACTCTACTGCTTAAGGTATTGAAGCAGAGGCTGAGACTCAGAGCCAAACTTTGGGCAGAGTGCAGAGAATCTTAGGAAAGAAGGGGGAGCTCAAAAGACCTGGAGGGGACAGGGGCTCCAAAAGAAGACCAACAGAGCCATAAAAAACTGAGCCCTGGGGTCCCTGAAGAGACTGATACCCCAATCAAGGACAATGCATGGAGGAGACTTAAAACCCCAGCTCACCTCTCAGTGGAGGAATGGATACAGAAATTGTGGTACATCTACACAATGGAATATTACTCAGCAATGAAAAACAAGGAAATTATGAAATTTGCAGGTAAATGGTGGGAACTGGAAAAGATCATCCTGAGTGAGCTATCCCAGAAGCAGAAAGACACATAGAGTATATTCTCACTCATAAGGGGATATTAGACATATGATATAGGATAAACATACTAAAATCTGTACACCTAGGGAAGCTAATCAAGAAGGAGGACTCTGGCTAAGATGCTCAATCCCCATTCAGAAAGGCAAAGAGGATGGACATTGGAGGAGGGAGAAAACAGGGAACAGGACAGGCCACAGAGGGCCTCTGAAAGGCTCTACCTCCAGAGTATTGAGGCAGACGCTGAGACTCATAGCCAAACTTTGGGCAGAGTGCAGAGAATCTTATGAAAGAAGTAGGACATAGTAAGACTTGGAGAGGACAGGAGCTCCACAAGAAGAGCAACAGATCTAAAAAGTCTGGGCACAGGGGTCTTTTCTGAGACTGATACTTCAGCCAAGGACCGTTCATGGAGATGGCCTGGAACCCCTGCACAGAGGTAGCCCATGGCAATTCAGTGTCTAAGTGGGTGCCCTAATAATGGGGATAGGGACTGTCTCTGACATGAACTTATTGGCCTGCTCTTTGATCACCTCCCCCTGAAGGGGGAGCAGCCTTACCAGACCACAGAAGAAGACAGATGAGACCTGATAGACTAGGATCAGAGGGAAGGGGAGGAAGACCTCCCTTATCAGCGGACTGGGGGAGAGCTATGGGTGGGGTAGGGGGGGTGGGTTTGGGAGTGGGGAGGGAGCTACAGAGGGTATACAAAATTAATAAACTGTAATTAATAAAAATAAAAATAATTAAAAAAAACGCAGCTCAGATGTAGCCCATAGACTCATTCTCCAAGTGGGGTCCCTAGTAAGGGGAGCAGGGGCTGTCTCTGACATGAACTCAGTGGCAGGCTCTCTGATCACCGATTCCTGGGGGATGCAGCCTTGCCAGGCCACAGAGGAAGACAATGCAACCAGTCCTGATGAGACCTGATAGGCTAGGGTCAAATAGAAGGGGAGGAGGACCTCCTCTATCAGTGGACTAGGGGTGGGGCATGGGGAAAGGAGGGTGGGATTGGGAGGAGATGAGGGAGGGGGCCACAACCAAGATAAAAATTGAATAAATTATAATAAATGATAATAATATATTTTTTTTAAAGTAGGAGTTACCCTAGTTATAACACTTAGGCATACGTTTTGCTTTCATCTCAGTTTGGGCATGATAAATATAATTGTTCTCCCAATAGCACTACATGGGATACCATAGAATGTTAAAGCTGGAGGACCTGAGAGCTCATTTAATGGAGATGATGTTTTTACAATCTGTTTTCTGGGAAGACAAGGAATACCAGGTGACCCTCTGTCTCCCCCAGTATTTGAACCTACTGTCCGTTCCTGGTTGAATTCAAATATAACAATCCCTTTCAAACCCTTTCACACGTGGGATTCATGTGAGAGTTTCTACTGACACATTTTAAGCTCCCTGAGGGAGGTAAGGAACCCTAGTGAGAGACTCGAGTCTCTCAGAAACTAGACTCATCTAGTCAGTATCTTAGAGACCATTCTGATCTGTCAAAAATGGCACAGGAGTTTATCTGCATCTCGGAAGCCAGTGATACAAATTCAGTTCTGAGAAACAGAAACTGGAGAGCTTTGCTCAGGTTAAAGCTCCTTCTACAGTGGTGCAATCCTGTTGTAGCTGCTACATGCAGGAGCATTTGGGAGCTGCTCCCAGCTCGACACAGACTTCCTGGTGCTGACACACATCAAATGTGTCCATTTTGACTACAGACTCTGTCCTTATCAAACTTCCATACAGGAACTATTTGAAAAATGAGCCTTCAAATAAACCAATTTGAAATTCAATCATTTAGGCCATACAAGCACTGCAGTGGGAACGCAAATTATGACAGAATGGCTTTACTGGCACACAGGGGTATGTGAAACTTCAGGGCCCCCAAAAAGGAGAGATTCTGCCTGCTGAGAGCTTGAGCTAGGTTGCTCTTCGACTCTACTCTTAGGCTAGACACTACTGTTGCTCCCCATCTGAGGTTCAGCTCAACCCTGACTGAAGCATCTGGGACAGAATAAACCACTGCTGGTGACCATGGGAATGTTCCTGCTTATATTGTTTTGGTGTAAGAAACCTCAAATGGAAGCCATTTGGGAGAGAATAAATCCAGTTATTTCCCTTATTTCCTGGTTGTCCACCTGGGAGGAAGAGTCATTTATTTGCTTGGTGAGCGAACGAGAACCTGACTTGTACAGGTCCAGAGTCACCAGAGGATTGGCCCCCAAATCAGAATGAGGACAGCATTGGCCTTCACTTTCTTCTTTTCCCAGCTATTTCAGCCCTGTTCTCAGTCTATGAATAAAGACTGTCTGTGCTCTCAGATTGTGTTTGGTAAGTGATCCAGCTAGCTCCCCCCCCCCAACTTCTTGTAAACTTACCTCTCTCACTCTGGCTATCCACTCTCTATTGTATTCTATATCCTGTATTTGACAAGACACGAAGCTTGGCTTACTTCAGGCAACTGATAGAACAAGATGAATTCACCATGTACACAGCCTTTCTTCCAAAAGACACAAGTCTCGTCTGAGGCAGAAGCAAGGAGCAAAACGTCTCACTATGCTCAAGTCTAAGCCATCTTCCCCAGTGGAACCAGTCTGAAGTCATGCTGTATTCTGGACCATATATCACACACTTGAAGCATCATTTACCTTTCATGAGCTGTATCTGGAATTGTTAGAATTCAAAGTGAGGGAAAGTGCATTGATAAGGCTCCTACAAACCTCCAACATCCACCATAGGTCATAGGCTTTTATGTGTGAAAGGCAAGACAAGCTGTTCACTTGCCTGCCTAGCAAAGACATGTGAACCCACCAAGTGTCCGAGAGACATTGGAAAGAGGAACATCATGGCTGTTTCTCTATAGCTTATAGCTTTGTACAGGCAGCCCACATGATTGAGCATCAATGTCCTGAACTTGGAAGAGCTAGGTACTGGAGTCAGCCAAACACCAGTTTGAATTTTAATTCCCCAATCTGGTGTGTGTGTGTAACTTTGAGCAAGCTGCTTGAGTCCTCTGATCCCAGGACTGTTTCCTAGTCAACAAATAAAAATGATTATTTTTTGTTGTTGTTGTTTTGTTTGTTTATTTAGAGACAGGGTTTCTTTGTGTAGCCTTGGCTGTCCTAGACTTGATTTGTAGACCAGGCTGGCCTCAGACTCACAGAGATTCCCCTGCCTCTGACTCCTCGAGTGGTAGGATTACAGGTATGCACCTGATTATTCTTTTCTTGTGAGTTTTTCTTTTTAGGTCAATTTAAATCATGTATGTGCAGCACTTGGACATAGTCCACATTTAAAAAATTGAGCCTAGAAGTATAGGTCTATAGGGTACTGTAAGAAATTATCCTTAAGTCCTCAGAACTCTTTCAGCTCCAGAACAATATATGCATTCTCACGCTGAGAGCTGCATCCCTGAGTGCTTACTAGAGGCACACGAGGCTGAGAGCAATCTGAAAGACAAGAGGGCTTCTGTAACCCTCAAGAGGAAGGCAAATACAGCCACATGAGCTCTTAATCCATAGGTCTTTTGGTGGTAATAAAGTTCTTGAGAGGATCTGGCATAGTGCAGCGAGTATGCTGCCAGGAGTGGCTTTCAGTGACAGCTTCCCAACTAAGGAACAAGAAAAGCTGGCAGGGTGGGGGTAATGCTGGCAGGCGTGATGCATGAAAGGACTCTTGGGTGCCAGTAAACATTTCTAATACCCTGTATAATGATTTGCAAGTACCATGTTTCCCCTGGGCTCATGAGCTTAAACAGTTGGTCCTAAAGTGGTGGTGTCATTTGTGGGGCCGTGGGATCTCCAGGAGGTAAAGCCTAGGGGATTGCTAGGGTATAGAACTTAAGAGTTATAGCCCAGCCCTAATCCTGGGACCAGTCTTTCTGATGGACAGTATTTTCTCAAATCATAGCCAAGATAGACCTTCCTTGTTTCTTATCAGATATTTGGGCAATGAGGAAAACAAGCTAAGGCAGTACTTGAGTCAGCTCAGCATGGAGTTGGCCTAAACCAATATGCAGATGGCAACAGCTACAGCAGTGAATCCTCACTGCTTCAGGAGCTACAATGGGCACCGGTAATGGCATTGTGGAAACAATGGCTATGCAGGTCTTTGGAGGGGGTTCACTGTCAAGTGTCTGTGAGCCATAGGTAGGAGGGTGCGAGGATACAGGGATGGTGATGGCAATCAACATATTCGGTGGTCCATGAACGTGTCAGTGCCCTAGGACTTCCGTGATAAAAGATGACTCAAACAACAGAATTTACTTCCTTGCAGTTCTGAAGAGATGTCCAAGGCCAAACTGTTGAGAAAGTTGGCTCTTTCTGAAGTCTGTGGGGAAAAATTTATCCCATGATTCTTTTCTAGTTTCTGCTGGTTTTCTCACAGTCTTTGATCTTCCTTAACTTTGTTCTGCAACTTCCTGTGTGGCTGTCTGCCTCCGTCTTCAAAGTTCCCCTTTTTACAAGGATACTGGTCATATTGGACTAGCACCCCTCTAAACTTGACTACCCCTACAATGCTCCAACTTTCAAATAAGCTAATACTGAAAGGTTGTGAGCTAGGACATCAACGTATCTTTTTAGGGGAACATTCAGCAACATGCTGGCTGTAGAGCAGCAGCTGGCTATTAGAAGTCTATGGAGTTATGTGACATTCTTTTGTCCAGAATGTCACTTCTGCTGGAGTTTTGTTCTCATCCCACTGGGGAAGATGATGTACCCAAGCATACAGAAACTGACGTTTAAAATGTTGCAGACAGATATGAGAAATACTCAGTCTAAACAGCTAAACAATATTGTTTTATGACTTAGCCAAAATATATCTCTGAGATGGGTCATGGATATCAGACAGAAATTATTTTATAGATTTATTCTTTTAACATTTCATGTATTTATTTTTATTTTTAAAAATTTCACATCATTTTAGCATATTCTTTTCCCTCGACAATTCTTCCAGATCTTCCCACCCAACTACACCTCTCTCTGTCTCTCTATTTCTCTCTGTCTCTTTCACTTTCTCTCTTTCTCTCCCTCCCTCTCTCCCTTCCTCCATACCTCCCTTAGGTTCTCATTCCCTTACTCCTTCTCTCTCTCTGCTTTTTGAGAATTCTTCACGCTGATTTTCAGAGAGGTTGTATTAGGTGCAATCCCACCATCACTGAATGACCGTTTTCCCTTCTCCAAATCTTTAACCATCATTTGTTGTCAGAATCTTAGGCATCCTGACTAGGGTGAAATGAAATCTCAAAGTAGTTTTCATTTGCACTTCATTAATTTCTAAGGGTGTTGAACACTTTTTAGATATTTCTTAGCCACTTTTATTTCTTCTTTTGAGGACTTTCCATTTAGATCTATGGATCATTTTTAATTGGGTCATGTGTTCTCTTGAGTCTTTGTTTTTTGAGTTCATTATATATTGTGGGCATTAATCCCCTGTCAGATATATAGCTGGAAATGATTCTCTCCCACTTTATGAGCTTGCTCTTCACTTGGCTGATTGTTCCCTTTGCTATACAGAAGTTTAGCTTTATGGGGTTCTGTTGGTGAATTGTTGGCATTAATTCTTGATAGAATGAAATCCTATACCTATATCTTGTAGGGTACTGCCTATCCTTTTCAGATCTACCATATATCTACCAGATACCTTCTTGGCGTATTCCAAAAGGCTCGACATCCTATTTTTCACTTGCTGGCCCATGTACATTTCCGCTTTATGGGCACCATTTATTGTAGTAAATTAAAAGAAAAAATATGGAGTGTTGGGCTATATAATGTTTGCTATTATTTGCCCTATTATTAGCGGTATTATCTAACCTGCTATCACAAATACTAAGACACAGACACCTGTTAGATTTTATAATTGACTTATTTACCTTAAGCTGGGCAGATATTCCTACCTATGCTGTCTGAATCACCTCACCGTCTATATCCTAGCCCTTATTCAATGCCATCTTTCTTAACTGTCTTATCTTCCATTCATAATCTTATAAACACTTGCTTTTATTCTTCATCTGGGCCTTTCTATACCATTATTGGAGTCCTTCCTCCTGGTCCTACATGGTTTCTTCTCCAGTCTAACCCATCATTGTGTCCTCCTCCTTCCAATCTTTCCATCCATCTGACTCCTGTGATTCTCTCTTCAACCCCCAAATCCTGGGAACCTTAGCTACACCTACCCTCTTCTGCCCTGCCCCAGTATAGGCCCTTTAATTAACCAATCAGGTAGATGTACATAACAAGGATAGGTGTAACCAGATCCTGAAGGTGAGTAACACATATCAAACCAACCTCCAATAGCTAAAACAAAACCAAATTCAAACCAAAACAAAAAACAAAAACAAAATACCTGTAAGTTTTGAATGAATAATGGAAATGTGGAATGTATACACAATGGACTGCAACTTGGCAGTTTAAAAAATTAAAATTTCAAGTACTAAATGGATTGTGTCTGTCCTGCTGTTGTTGCCATGACTGCACTACCCCTCACTGACATCAGAATCTGGCTTTTTTGGGCTTCCAATGTAGACAAAGATCAGTGGCTCTCTAGGAATCCTTCCAGCCTTCAATACCATATTGGGACTGCTGAGGCCTTCAGTCTCACACCTATACTCTCTCTACCTAAGGCAGCTTTGCTGTCTTCTGGGACAGTTTCAGTTGGCCTGAATTGTAGCAATCTGCATCGTTAACTATGTCATCCTAATTGCAATGATGCATTTTAGAAGATGGTTGATAAAGAAGAGCAAGAGGTGATGCAGGATGCTGTGTTCCCAGTGTTCAGGATTAGGACCTTAGGGTTGAGATGTCTACATTCTTTTCAGTACTCACAGTAGTGATCTGAAATCTATAATCATGCAGAGTTGGGTGGATATTAGCTTGAAGGACAGACATGAATATGATATAAACATGAGTCAAGGGCTTGGAGACTCCACGCAAACCTACTTCTCTGTGCCAGGAGTCTTGCATAAGGCCCATTTCATGATACTGTTTTATTGAAATGAAATTTTGAATAGTTCAGAAATGGACTATTTAAATTAGGAATTAAATCCTAATTACATTAGGATTCAGTTATAAGGCCAGTCTACTGAAGCCTGGGGAGGGAACCTAAGAATAATTAGAGCACTCAGCTCAGAGAAGGTAGGCATTCCCCCTACTACTTGGTTCATAATCTGGAGCATAAAGTGATTAAATAGCAAGTCTTTAAGATATCTTTACACCCCTCCATTTCCAGATGAATGTTTAATTATATTATATTATATAGCAGATGTGCAATGCACATCTATGGAAAAGTTTGAAATGCCCCATCTGCTGGCTTGAGAAAAAGGGAGGGATACCAATGCTTCAAAGATCAGGCGGCAATCCAAGAGAACACACAGAACACTCAGCCTGCGGGGACAGATAGAAGATGCTCCTGCCACTTACGCTATCAATGTGAGCAGAAGTCTGTAGAATTTCACAAAGAAAGTGGTATGGGTGAATATTGAGAAGTACAAATTCACAGCCTTCCCCTTTTTATTTATTTATTACAATTTATTCACTTTTTATCCCAGCTGTAGCCTCCTCTCTCATCCCTTTCCAATCCCACCTTTCCCCTTTCTTCTCCTCCCACTCCCCTCCCCAAGTCTAATGACAGAGGAGGTCTTCTTCCCCTTCCATCTGACCCTACCCTATCAGGTCTCATCAGGATTGGCTGCATTGTCTTTCTCTGTGAGCTGGTAAGACTGCTTTCTCCTTAGGGGGAGGTGATCAAAGAGCCAGCCACTGAGTTCATATCAGAGACAGCCCCTGTTCCCCTTACTAGGGAACCCACTTGGAAACTGAGCTGACATGGGCTACATCTGTGCAGGGGGTCTATGTCCTCCCCATGCATTGTCCTTGGTTGGAGCATCAGTCTCAGAAAAGGAAAAACAAAACAAAACAAAACAAAAAACCCGGGGCCCAGATTTTTGGTTCTGTTGCTCTCCTGTGGAGCTCCTGTCCCTTCCAGGTCTTTCTATGTCCCTCTTCTTTTATAAGATTCCCTGCACTATGCTCAAAGTTTGTCTATGAGTCTCAGCATCTGCTTCAATACCCTGCTGGGTACAGTCTTTCACAGGACCTCTGCCAAAATATGCTCAAGTATACAACAGCTGTGGGGAGCCTTCTGGCACCTTGCTGCCCCCTGAATTTTTGGCATCTGGCCTGATCTGGCTTAATGGCCTACTGCTTGGATACAATAGTGCATTCCTGGCTGACCTGAGACTTGCGATAAGATCATCTTCTTGAAATACCTTAAACCCTCCTCTCCCTCGGGGCTTCCCAAGTAACACTTCTGAGGAACTTTCCAAACAACCATTATAAGCACATCTTGTGATTTCTCTGGTGCATCATCCCGTGGTTCCTAGTCACTTAGTGACCCTGCCAAAGGCAATTACATTTCTTTTGCCCTACCTATAAAGTTGTATGAAAAATTTGAATAAACTGAGATCTTGATCAGAGAAACTGTCTTGGTCTTCATTTCTCGAGAATCTCTTGTCCCTTTCCGTTCCCACTCCCCCATTCAGGGTCTCCGTTGACAGACCTGCAGGATGGGTCAAACAGCAGCTTATTCGTAATAAGCAGAATGTAGAAACAACCCAGATGTCCCTCAACTGAAGAATGGATACAGAAATTGTGGTACATTTATACAATGAAATGCTACTCAGCAATTAAAAACAAGGAAATTATGAATATTTCAGGCAAATGGATGGACCTAGAAAAGATCATCCTGAGTGTGGTAACCCAGAAGCAGAAAGACACATATGGTATATACTTGCTTTTCAGTGGATTTTAGACATAATATAGGATAAACATAAAATCTGTACACCTAAAGAAGCTAAGCAAGAAGGAGGACCCTGGGTAAGATGCTCAATCCCCATTCAGAAAGGCAAATGGGAGAAAACAGGGTACAGGACAGGAGTCTACCACAGAGGGCCTATGAAATTCACTGTCTTTGAAGATGCTACTACTTTCAAAATATTGTGGATTCAGAATCACCTAAGTAGTAAAGACACCAGAAAAGGGTCTTGGGAGAAAACTTCTAACATAAGATGGTATAGGGCAAGTTCTTGTGGGACCAAAGATAATCTTTTAACACAAAAAAAGGAAGGTGATCCAGACCTTAGCTGCCAAGTCGTCACCTAATAAGAAGGCACTCAAAATTGAGCCTAGAACTGGCCATTTGTACTTCAGGACACATCAATACTTTGTGAAGTTTTACTTGAAGTATCAGCTTAGCCATTTGGAATAAAATTGTTTGTATCTTAATTTAAAAAAAAAGTTAAACAGTACAACTGAGTATCATAAGGTGGAGACTCCTGACATAAGCTCACCTCTACCTGTTATAGTTTAGGTGTTGGTGTGCAGTCAGGAAAAGGGCTAGGCTAAATGGGAAATCTTCAGAACAGAATGTTTCCTAATAAGATGTATTTCTGTTTCTGTGTTATTAACACAATACAAAAGCATGAAAGTCACAGGCAGGCCATGCCCTGGGAAAAAGGGTGGATAGCCCATGACTGCATCTTATTTGCCTGAGGCTTAAGACACTTCCCATCAAATATTCAATAAGGATTCAGATGTATGACCTATTAAGCATTGGTAAGATAATGTATGGGCCTTGGAGATAGTTCTTAAAGTTAGCAAAGGTGACTAGATCCAAACTTTATGAGCAACACCAGACAGAACAGCTAAAATAACAAGAAATAACCACAAGCTTAGTTTATTCTTCACAACTGTTTAGGTAGCTACAACTAGAAGACCTTGGTCTTGGGTGGGATATATAATTTGTGTTTATCTAAATTGACCAATAACAATACTAATGATTACTCCATTAAATTAACATTTATGGCACAAAGTTAACACCAAAAAAACTAAACTAGAGGCTGAAGAAATGGTTCTGCTGTTGAGTGCTTGCTGTTCTTGCAGAGGACCAGAGTTCTATTCTCAGCTCTGACATCAGGTGGTTCACAACTGCTGGTAACTCCAGCATTAGAAATCAGGCACCTTTGTCTGGTTCACACACACACACACATACACAGAGGGGGGGAGAGAGAGAGAGAGAGAGAGAGAGAGAGAATTTTTAAAATTTAAAACCGTAATTCAGAATTACAAACAATCCAACAACTCTCTGGCCTGTATCTCTAAAGAAATGTAAATAAACACTTCCACACTCAGAGAAGCATTATTCACAACAGCCAGGCACTGAATCAAGATATAAGATATAAGATGAAGAAAATGTGAGAGAGAAATCTATAGTAGGGTACCATTCAACCTTAGTATCTGTGTTAATAAAGTTGAGCCTAGAATATTGTTAAGTGAAATGAACCAGACTGAAAAAGGCAGGTGCCATGTGATCACATTCAAACATGAAGTCTAACAAACCAAACTTTGTTGAAGAGTAAATTGGGAGTTTCTATGGTTGAGGGCTGGAGGTAAGGACAATGGAGTGTGTTGACCAACAGCACAAAATTAATTAGAACACATTTCAAGACCCATTATGCAGAATATTGATTGCAACAAATAATAATGCATACTTCAAGTTTGCTAAAAGAGTACAACTGAAGTGTCCTTACCACACAAAAGTATATGAGGTGGGGTTAGCAGACTTGACTTAAACATTCTTAAATGCAAACATATTTAAAAATAAATTCCTGTAGTTGTTTTTCAACTTTTTTAAAGAGTGATTTTCAAAATGACCAAAACATTTTCTCAGAACTTTTTTTCTCATTTGAAAAGTTCTTTTTATATTTTGTTGTTGCTTGAGATGGATCTTTGTGTTGTCTATGCTAGTCTTGAATGCCTATGCCTATGTTCAAGCAATGTTCCTGCCTCAACCTCAGTAGTGCTGGGACCACAGGAGTGCATCACCATAGCAACTTAAAGTGTATTTCTCGAGAGATGGCCAACTACTGTTGCTAAAAGTTCATAAAGGGGGCAAGAATGAATAAGCATATGTAGGTAAAGACTCTCCCTTCTTCCTCTGCTATGAAGACACCTATTTTCTGCCTTAGGTGCAAGCAATGCCACTAGTTCTTCATGTGTGTACCCTTCCAGAGAGATTTTACAGATACAAAAGCAATTTGGGTCTGTCGAGGGGGGGGGGACATAATTATTATCACCATTTTTCAAAATTATGGAATGTGTTGCAATTTTGTATGTCTTCCCTACTCAGGGGCTTTGCTAAATTTCTTTGTATTGATCCAAGTTTAATATATGTGCTGTTGAAGTCAGCATTTTCTCCAGTTTTTGTACAAATGGTGGTAGCTTAGTCACTGTTCTATTGTTGTGAAGAGACAGTATGACCAAGGCAACTCTTATGAATGAGAAAGCATTTAATGGGGGGAGGTTCTTACAGTTTCAGAGGCTTTGTTCATTATCATCATGGCAGAAAGCATGGTGTTAGAGACATGCAGGAGGAGTAGCTGAGAGTTACTGATCCCTAGACAGAGAGAGAGAGAGAAATCCTAGGCCTGCCATGCACCCCTAGTGACACACTTCCTCCAACATATTCCTACAAGGTCACACCTTTTGATTCATTTCAAGTAATGCCACTCCTTAGTGACTAAGCATTTGAATATATGAGCCTATGGGGATCATTCTTATTTAAACCATCACATTCCTCATCCCCCCTTAGGCTTATGGCCATATCAGGATGCAAAAGTACATTCAGTCCAGCTTCAGAAGTCCCCATAGTCTATCACAGTCTCTACACAGTTCAAACTCTCTTCTAAGACTCATGACATTCTCTCTCTTTTTTTTAAAGTTTATTTACACATATACAATGTTCTGACTGCATGTACACCTACAGGTCAGAAAAGGGCATGGGATTTCAACATAGATGGTTGTGAGCCACCATGTGGTTGCTGGGAATTGAACTCAAGACCTCTGGAAGAACAGCCACTGCTCTTAACCTCTGAGCCATCTCTTCAGCACCTCATACCATTCTCTTAACTGTAACCCTCTGTAAAATCAAAATCAAGAGCAGATCACATACTTCAACATACAATGGCACAGGGTATGCATTACCATTCTAAAGTGGAGGAAAAGGAGCATAGTGCAGAAATACTGGACCAAAGCAAGACCTAAATCCATCAGGGAAAATTCTATACTCTGCATCTCCCTGTCTGATCATCAGATCTCCAACTCCCTTTGTCTTTGTTGACTGCAACATGCTTCTCTCTTTTGGGCTTGTTTCACACATTGTTAGCATCTCTCCTTGGAAAGTATCCCATGACTTTAGTATCTATAGTTATTGGGATCCCCAACACAATCCAGGCTTCACCTTCACAGCTTCAGAGTGGTATCTCTGGGACTCTATGCCAAGATACCCCTGATATATAACTGACCTCAGCAACTTTTCTTAGCTGAAGAAAATGCCTCTACAGCCCCACTTTTGTATATTTCATGATAAAGCCATATAGCCAAAGCTGCCAAGTTATTCTGCTTACTGGGGTGAACTTGGCTCTAGCCTTCTGGTTTTGATGGTTTACTTTACTGCTTAAGATTTTCTTTAATTCATTTTCACATGTTGGAAGTTTAGCTGGGTGGGGTCATGTCCTGATGGGTCACCATTCCCTTTATTTCATATCATCAGGGTATTCTTTTTTTAAATTTTTTTATTAATAACAGTTTATTCACTTTGTATCTCAACTGTAGCCTCCTCCCTCATCTTGTCCCCTCCCAATCCTACCCTTCCTCCCTCTTCTCCACCCATGCCCTTCCCCCATTCCACTGATAGGGAAGGTTCTCCTCCCTTTCTAGCTGATCCTAATCTATCAGGTCTCCTCAGAAGTGGCTGCATTGTCTTCCTCTTGGTCTGATAAGGCTGCACTTTCCTCAAGGGGAAGTGATCAAAGAGCAGGCCACTTGTTTATGTCAAGACAACTCTTAATAAGACAACATTTAATTAGGACTGGCTTACAGTTTTATAGGTGTAGTCAATCATGGTAGGAAGTTTAGAGGTTTTATAATCATGGTGGGAAGCATAGCAGCATGCAGGCAGACATGGTGCTGGAGTAGCTGAGAGTTCTACACCTTGATCTGAAAGCAGCCAAGAAGAGACTCAATCCTACGCTGAGCTTAAATATATATAAGACCTAAAAGCCCACATATACAGTGACACATTTCTTCCAACAAGGCCACACCTCCTAATAGTGCCACTCCCTATGGTCAAGCATTCAAACACATAAATCTATGAGGGCCAAACCTATTCAAACCACCACAGTAGGCCATGAAGCCACTTGCACTGGGCCCCAACTATTCACATTGCCTTTAGCATCACTGTCTTCCATGCTCCTTCTATGATGGCCCAGTAAGCCCTGCTTAGAGCGTCCAACCACTTCTCTAGCTCTTAGTCCTAAAGTCTTTCATGTTCCTCCAAATAACAGAATAGTCAGGCCTGTCATAAAAATACCCCAACTGGTACCAACTTCTGTCTTAGTCATTGTTCTATTTCTATGAAGAGACAGCAGACAAAGGCAACTTTCACGAAAGAAAGCATTTAATTGGGAGATTGTTTACAGTTTCAGAGGTTTAGTCCATTGTCATCTTGGTGAGAAGCATGGTACCCTGAAGGCAGATGGTGGAGCAGGAGCTCTGAGATACATCCTGGTCCCTAGGCAGAGGTGAGAGGGAGGAAAGGAGGGAAGAAGGAAGAGAAAAAGAGCACCGTGGCCTGGAATGGGCTTTTGAAACCTCAAAGCCCAACCCCAGTGACACACTTCCTCTATCAAGGTTACACCTACTCCAACAAGGCTTCTAATCCTTCTCATTCTTTCAAACAGTGCTATCCCTGGTGACTAAGAATTCAAATATATGAGCCAATTGGGACTACCAATTGGCTACCACAGATGCTATATGTGAAAAAAAAAAAAAAACCCATATGTATAGAAAGGCCTTCATAGTTTTTTAAACATTTAGGTAACAGGCTGGCAACACTCACATGCAGGCACCAGAACTTACTTAGATGAGCTTGTTATTACTGTAATTAATAACTGAGGGCCAGAGACATCATTTGGATACTCTCCATAGATAAAGAAGCATGTACGTAGATGATACCAAAAAAGTACATAAAAAAGTTTTATTAAAAACATCAAAAATCTAAAGTTTAGAGTATCTAGTTTGCTGAAATTCATAGTTATTAAACAGTAGAGCTGTGATCTGACTCCAAAGTTCACCCTCTACCCTGGCACAGGAGACCTGATGTTCCCTCCCTCTTGTCCATGAATTACACTTCCTAGACCTCCTCAAAGAGGAGGTGGAAGAACAGAGTGGGTGGCAGAAGCTCACCAACTCATAGAGTCCTCCATGCCCCCCTAACTTGGAGCAAACTAACATTCTGTTGTGTCACACTGTACTGTTTCTTAAGTCAATCTTATCCCATTAAGGTACAATCTTTAACCTAAGAAGTAACACAGGAGTAAAGTAAAGAAAGCAAAGGCTGCAGAAAACAAGACAGTTGCCCTGTTGGTCTCAATGTCCTACATGTAGGGATTAAATATAAAAAAAGTAATGCCCTACAATATAACTGGTAGCATAGATCTTTTTGAAAACCTAGGGGAAGACCAGAGATAAGATGCATGGCTACACTAGTGCAAACGACTTTCTTCTCAAAAAACAACAATGAAATGGTAGACGGGAAAATTCATAATAGTAAATAAATATCAAACTGGGGCTGTAGAGATGGCTTGTGGGTAAAATGCTTACTGTGTAAATATGAGATACTCAGTACTGTGTACAACCCAGGTGTGGGAGTATACAGCGCTAATTCCAACAGTGGGTAGAGGTAGAAATGGGTAGATTCCAGAGGCCTGTGGGGCAGCTAGTAGAGCCAAAAAAGTTGAGTTCCAATGTGCTGGCCAGTATTATGTCAACTTGAGAGGAGGGAATCTCAGTTGAGAAAATGTTGTTGTAAGATGTGACTGTAAGCAAGCCTGTGGGAAAATTTCTTAAATAATGATTGATGTGGGAAGGCCCAGAGTTGTGGTATAATGATATTTACTATTGATATATCTTTTAGTTAAATAAGTTATTCCTAAACAGCTGTATAACCAAATCACCACACAGAGACTGGGATTTATTTAATTAACCTAGAGCACAATGCTGGGCAATGATTATTTCATCCTAAACCTCTAAGCCCACATAGTTTCCTACCATTTAGATTTCACCCATTATACTTGCTTTTAGTCATATCTTAGGTCCGGTTCATTTCTCCACGTAGTTCCAAGACCTCTCCTGCAGATTCTCCCTTCTCCTCTTCCTCTTCCAGACCAGGATGTCCCACACTATCCTCTCCATTGCTCAGCATTGTGGCTGGTTGTTTTAATTGACAATATAGAGAACAAATGGTGGCGTGTTCACACAAACTTGAGACACTAAGCATCACATGTCGGGATTGAAACCAGAGAGTGGGGGAGAGAAATCAGCATTTGAATGAACAAGGTAAATTGTATACATTCTAAAAGAACATTATACCAACAGCCTAGCCCATTGTGGGTGGGGCCACCCTTGGGCTGCTGGTCCAGGATTCTGTAAGAAACCAGGCTGAGCCAGCAAGGTGGTGCATGTCTGTAATACCAGTACTCGGAGAGGCAGAGGCAGGAGGATCTCTGTTAGTTCGAGGTCAGCCTGCTCTACAAAGTGAGTCCAAGACAGCCAAGGCTACACAGAGAAACACTGTCTTGAAAACAACAACAACCACAAAAGGAAAAAAAAAGAAAGAAAGAAAGAAAGAAACCATGCTGAGCAAACCATGGGAAGCAAACCAGTAGGCAACATCCCCTCATGGTCTCTGCATCAGGTGCTCTTGCCTCTAGGTTTCTGTCCTGCTTCAGTTTCTGCCCTCACTGGCTTTGATGACAAACTGTTATAGAGAATTGTTAGTGAAACCTTTCCTCTCCAACTTACTCTTGGTCATGGTATTTCATCACAGCAATACTAACCTTAGGTAAGACATCAGTGTCACAAAATATAAAGATGGAAGCAATTGAAGATGCTTAGTACTGACCTCTGGCCCTCACAGGAATGCTCACAGGTAAGCACAAACACACACAAAACACTCAATTAATTAGATTAAGTTAAACCATGTGTATCTTTTTATCAGATTGGCCTGATTTAAAACTTTCAGGTTTCTTTACCTTGCAGAGGAATTCTGTCCCATGATTCACAAGTGTGAGATGCTGAACATCAAATTTGTTTTTTCCTTATTAAATGAATCATGATTTCACTTGTCACCTGGCCAGCCATAACCTGCTGACTCTTGATGACAGTGAGTCAGAATAAGAGAGAGTTGGGATACAGGCTATGTGGAGTATCAGGTCTTGGGAGAGCAGAGGGAGACCGAGTCCTGTTAATGCCTTTCTGGCAGATGGGAGAAAAAGCAAATGAGGAGAGAGCACAGTGAAGACACTGGTTAAGATCCCAGGTTCTGAAATGCTTTCAGTCTTCATGTTGGACAAGTTGCTTGTCTATGAGTGTCTCCTCCCTCATCTGTAAGATGGGAGTATATCTCAGTGGGACAATGTGGGGATTAAATGAGATTGTGTTTTGGCATAGTGTGGCACAATGGAATTGGCTACCATGGCTACTATGACTCCCGGTTTGTAACTGGACATTCTACCACATGATTCATTTGACTCATGCTGAAAGTCTTTTTTCAATGAAATATCAGAATGAAAAATATGTTCTTTTTTATTTTAAATTTTAGGGTAACGTACGAAGTGATGATTTTCATTATGGTATTTTCATACATATGCATCACTGTTTAAGTTAGGACTTAAACAGGGGGTATGTGTGTTTGATTGGCTACTTGGTTGTAAAGTATGAATGGGTATAAAATTTTATTAATTATTTTTCCAACAGTTTTACATTAATATTTTTAAAACAGCTTCTACTCTTATTTTTCTGACTATTATCAGGTTTGGGCACCAAAAGTATTTATGTTCATGGAAAGAGTAAGAAGCATTTCCACTTTTTAAATTCTAGAAAGAATTTGTTTAATTCTTATATTTCTTCTTTAAATGTTTCAAGATTTCACTAGGGAAATCATCTGGCCTCAGGTAGGATGATGTTACTTCTAGATTTAATTTTTAAATAAATGTAAATGTAATTAGAATTTTTTATTTCTTGCTGTATAACTTTTAATAAGAATGTATTTTTAAGTATATGCTATTCATCTGAATTTTTAAGTTACAAAGCTTTTGTTTTTTAATTCATTTTTATGAAAATTTTTCATATAACATATTTTTATCATATCCTTTTCCCTCTCCTAATTCCTTCCAGAACTTTTCCAACTCTTTATCCATACAACTTCATGTTTGCAAAAATAAATAAAAATAAACTAAAAAATGACAAAAAAAATTGCCAAGACTAAACAAACAAAAAGCTCACACAAGCAAGTATTTTGTATTGACTGACTACTCCTGAGCCTGGGGCCTGCCCTGGAGTGCAGTTGGTATACCCAGTGTCACTTCACTACAGAAGGGGTCAGCAAGGATCAGTTGCAAACAGCTTCTTAGGGGAGAAAGTTTGTGTCCACTTCCACTCTCAGCGCTGAGATTTCATCTGGTTTGAACCTGGGCAGGTCTTTTGCATGCTGAAGGGATGAAAGTTTTTAATAATAGTTATGATCTTTTGAAGCTTAGTGGAACCTTCAGTGATGTTTGACTTTCCATACAAAATGGTGGTCGTTTATATTCATATTCTCTCTCATTAACCTTCCTATAGATTTACCAATTTTATTATATTTGTTCAAAAAAACCAACATTTAGATTTACTGATTTCCTTTATTTTATGACTTTTCCCATTTCATTCCCCTCATTTTTACTCTTCTCATTTTAGTTCTTCTACCTTCTTATTTTAATTTGTCATTCTTTTCAAATTTGTTGAGATGTGAGCTTAAATAATTTAAGTATTTTTTTCTTTTTTAACATATGCATTTAAAGATAAAATGTTTCTGGAGCTGGAGAGAATGGCACAGCAGTTAAGAGCACTGTTTGCTCTTCCAGAGGACCCAGGTTCTCTCAGACATGGGGGAAATTTTTAGAGAGATCATTTCCAGTTCTAGATTACTGAGTATAGACAAGAGTCTCTCTTCCTTGGATGAGCACGAGATCCAGCTTTCCTCTCTCCAGCACCGTGAGCAAGCAAACCCTTTTTGACAACTTTACCTCTTAGCCACCTCCTTTTGTTTCATGAATGCCTAAATGGTTTAGACTGAATCATTTTTCTGCGGGACTTTAGCCAATCAACATTTTGCTGTCTCTGTAACCCTAAAACTCACTTCCTGTCTGCCCAGCCATGAGGAACTGATGACAGCCCTGCTCATATTCCAGCTCCTAGAAAACATTTTCTGCTTGGTTTCTCAAGCTCTGAAGCCCTGATGCTTAATGACCAAAGAAAGGGACCAGATATTTGGAACACAGTGCTCACCTCAGTGAGTTTCTTCTCTCCAGGTTTTTTCAGTTCTGGCTAGCTACAGACCTCTCAATAGCCAGCAAATTTCCCTTTTTTATTTTAAAGCTTCCTGTTTTTCTGCAGTGGGAAGTTTAGGTAGAGACATATTAGTCCACCATTATCACAAGCAGACTTAAGTCAAGTGATGCCTTTTTTAAAAAAATTATTTATTGTTTTATTAATTATAGTTTCTTCACTTTGTATCCCAGCTGTAGCCCCCTCCCTCGTTCCCTCCCAATCCTCCCTTCCCTCCCTCTTTTTCTCCCATGCCTCTCCCCAAGTCCACTGCTATGGGAGGTCCTCCTCCCCTTCCATCTGATCCTAGTCTATCAGGTCTCATCAGGAGTGGCTACATTGTCTTTCTCTGTGGCCAGGTAAGGCTGCACCCCCCTTAGGGGGTATCAAAGAGCCAGCCACAGGGTTCATGTCATCCGAAGAGGGAGAAAACAGGGAACAGGACAGGAGCCTACCACAGAGGGTCTCTGAAAGACTCTACCCTGCAGGGTATCAAAGCAGAGGCTGAGACTCATAGCCAAACTTTGGGTAGAGTGCAGGAAATTTTATGAAAGGAGGGAAAGATAGAAAGATCTGGAGGGGACAGGAGCTCCCCAAGGAGAGAAAAAAAAATCTGGGCCCAGGGTTCTTTTCTGAGACTGATACTCCAACCAAGGACCATTCATGGAGATAACCTAGAACCCCTGCACAGATGTAGCCCATGGCAGCTCAGTGTCCAAGTGGGTTCCCTAGTAATGGGAACAGGGACTGCTTCTGACATGTCAAGTGAGGTCTTTACATGTCACAATATTATATACTAATATAATATTTGGCTTATCTTTCTAGCAGAAAGTTAGGTCGTGTATCATTAAGATATTTATCTGAGATCTTTATGATTTTGTATATGTGTCTGAGTGTGAGTATATGAGTCAATAGGTGCCCACAAAGAGGACTGAGACATAGGGTGTCTCATTCCATAGGACGCCATAGAGCAAAGAAAGGCTCACTGTGGCCCATGAAATCCTGACTGGCATAAAAAGCTACAATATCCACAACCCACAAAGGGTTAGGAACCACCATTGGAGAACATCCATGAATACTTAGTTTGTATTAAGTAGAAATTTATTTTCAATAAATAACTTAATCATCTGTATTAAATACCTAATTATTCATATAATATGATACTTCCAGGTATTGCCCAGAAAATATTAGGATCTAAATATCAGATTCTAATTCAATGAATCTTTTTTATTTTATGTTTCCTTTACTATTATTAAAAAAAATTTTATTATCATGCTGTCAATCTTTTTGGCACTTGAGTAGAGCACCTTTCTAGCGAGGTATTTTGCACTGCGATCACAGCTCCACAACCAAGGCTTCCCTATAGAACATTCAGAAGCACGATACCCAGCTGAGCTGACAAACAAGTCCACAATGGTGCTGTTTCCTTGGTCAACCATGTAAGAGTTATTTTATATAACCAAACTAAACATTCATCTCTCAGCTTTTGATAACACTTGCTTTGCATTTTTAAAAATGGATCTACCTTAAACTCTTTTGACCTTTGCTTGTAGACAAGCATCAGACAGTTTGAGTTACTAATGAGGCTATCTTTAACCTCTTTACATGCTTGAAAATCACTGAATAGGATTAGGTTCTGGGGCTTTCAGTCAACCTAAAACCATCAGATTACCTCAAACATGGCAGCCAATAACCAAAATGAGGGAGAGATTTCCACAGTCTGTGTCTTAAGAACACTGCAAGAAGGCTATGTTCTTTCTTCATGTCTGAAAGTGTCAAGCTATAATGTCACCCCATGACTTGCCTTTCTTTGAGTGCCTACCTTCCCAGAGCCTCTGGACCCAGCCTAGGATCAGCTGCAAGCCTTGATTCAGGAAAGGCCACCATCTCCTCACTCACTGTCTCCTCTGTCTTTTGCACAGTGCCTGCCTGCCACACTCACTCCTCCCATATGCAGAGCACCAGACTGAAACCTCATTGGACCTCATGTGAACCAGGACACACATGGGATCCAGCGCACCGGGGCAGTGCCTGGATCAAAGAAGGTATATAAACATAGATAGGAATGAATGATATAGCACTTGGAAAGCAGAGTCAGAAAAAGCAGGAATTTGAGGTCATCCTTGGCTACACAAGTTCAAGAGAAGCCTAGACCATAGGAAACTCTGTCTAAAAAGAAAATAAAACAGAAATGAGTGAAACAAATAAACATGCAAGCATGTCAAAGAGAAAGCAAAACTCAGGAGCTGGCTTAGCTAACTGGCCGGAGGCTCTTACCCTCCTCATTATCCGGAAACCTCTCCAGACGTCGGTGTGTTCTCATCCATAGTTCAACACCCTCACTGATGCCATGGCTGCCTGGGGCCAAGGGATTTCAAGACCCTGATTTCTGGAATCGGCTCTTGACTTCTCTCTGACTGATTCTTTTGCCATTGATCTTGCCCAAGGCTTACTCTGCCCTCTCAGTAATGATTCCAGAGATAGAATTTGAAAAGTCTTCCAGAAGCCCAAAGCATATCCTGCAGTCATTTCTCTGGAGGTTTCCCTGAGTGGCTTTCCCAGGTAGATTTGTAGACAAACATTCACTATCCATTAGGGATCTGAAATAGTAGAAGCTTAATTGATTATCATTAATTAATAATCTGAGTAGACCCCTGGGACTACTCAGAGCAGATTATGTGGTCACAATAGACAATACTGATTTCAAGATGAGTTGGGTATGAAATTTACTTTGAGAAATTTACTGCTTTTATTCCACACCTGAATTTGTCTTCATTTTTTTGGTTGCAAAAACCAAACATTTTTAAAAACATATATAACAAAACTGTGGAAATTCATAGCCTGAAGGTCAGCAGATCCCAAGGGTAGGGCTTGACGGAGGCTCCAGGAGCTCCCATCTCAGCCTCCCTACCTGTCTGTCAGCTTTCTCCTCTTAGTCCTCAAGCCACCAGAATCATGACAGTCAGTGGCAGCAGGTTCCTCCTGCTCAGCTGTGTCATCAGACACAACCCAAGGAAAAATGATCCCAGGAGACATTTCAACTGCCTATCCTAGCCCAGTTGCTCTTTTCCAGAAAAATCAGCTACAACCAGTGGAACGAGAAGTATAATTAGCTTAGCTTGGACCAGAGTCCATTTCTGGCCAATCAGCAATGATGAGAAGACTGAGAACAGGGCATATTTTATCAAGACTGTATCTAGCATCACTCTTAGCAGAGCAGTGAGTACTCGTTCCTTTCCTTATAAATTCTAGCTCCTTCCACATGTGGAACATTCTAAGACACATCCCAAAAAGAGCTGCTTGTTTTTCAGGGCAGTAACCTATCTAAACTGTCTATAGATGCATCTGGTGTAAAGAATAGACTAGACCTCTCTGGATGTCCATCTGGCTATGGCCCTCCTGGCTGTGGGCACAGCACCAGCAGAGTCTGATCTCAGTGTTCTGACCTTGGGGAAGAAATACCATCAGCAAGTGTACTTAGCTCTGCTAAGAAAAGATCCTTCCTTCCCCACACCCTACACAAGCTTTGCAGTGACCTGTGGAGCCTGGTGTGATGGGAGCCTGTGAGGAGTCAGAGAACCCTAGTCTAGACCAACTGTTAGCCTTCCCAGGTCAGATGGTGTAGGCTGGGTCTCTACTCTAGGAACTGAGCATTCAGAATTTACCTTTTCCTCTTTCACAGGGTATAGCTTAGCACTCTGAGATACAAATAATTGAGCTGTGAAAGGTTCTCCAGGCACAAGGACAAAATGATTAACACAGGCCAGCCTATAATCTCTTCTCAGGGTAAGCCAGCTGCCTCTATATCCAGGTGCTACAGTTATTGTTAAGTCTCCACCCTACTCTCTCTGATTCTAGGGGGAGGGGATTGAGGACTGTTCTTGCCCTTGCTCTGCAATGGGTGAAGCTAAGTCACCCCCTCTGTTCCTGTGGATATGGTCCTGCCCATCCAGGACTTTCTGCTTTAGAATGAGCAGGGAGTGGGAGGTGGGGGAGAGAGGAGATGTTTACCATCTGCTCAATCAGGAGGGCACCAGGAGATCAGATTGTTGACATGTAATGTTACCATGGGATAATAACAAATTATTATTTTTCAATAGTAGGAAATTATAGAAATTTATAGCCACTAACTGACCCTTGAGACTATACTTGCACCCCTCCCCCCTTTTTCTTGTCTGTAAGACAGAAACAATTAAATCTCTTCAATTAACTTTTGTATGTTCTTCCACCTCTAATAGTTGACGGTCTAGGTTCTGTGCACCAGAGGAAGAGAGATGAAGAAGAATAAACAGTCCTTAGGAGAGAGGGCTTAGACTTTTGTTCAAGGGATTATAAAATCCATACCCAAGCCATATATTATCTGAATGCTGAACTTAAAAAATATTTCAAGGCTGGGGAGGTAGCTTAGTGGGTAAAGTGCTTCATGAAGACCTGAGTTCAGATCCCCAGTGCCTACACAAAATCAAGGCCTGATAACATGGGTCTGTAGCCCTGGCGCTGGGATAGTGTCAGGCTGATCCATGGGGCTTGCTGGCCAGCCATTCCAATGGAGTTACCAAGATCTAGGTTCAGGGATAGATTTAGTGTGGGAAGTGATAAAGCAAGACACTACATATCAACCTCTGGCACTCACACACACAAGCACAGGCCTGTGTACCCACACAACTGTACACACACACTCACATATAATTTTCAAAATTATTTCACACATTGTCAAATCTCCATATGTGCTACAGTGATTAAGTGTCAATTCATTTTAAAGCATCCACACTATATTTCAAACAACATATATAAAGGAACAATTTTCACCATATACATCATGTTTGTTTGATTACAAGTCTTTTTTGAAAGGTGGAGAATCACTGATAATGAGAGAAACTCACAGTATAAAGAGATTATGACTGGGACTGTATCAATTCATTGCTTTTGGATGATGGGAAATTAAGGCTAATGTGATTATTAAACAAAAATCCTCTTGGCTTTTCAAACTTTACCCCAATGTCATCCCCTGCATGAAGCCTCTTTGCTGGGTCATCACACTGTGCAACCCCTATAGATTTAGACATACTCAGACTTGGTCTCAGGAGAAACTATGATATACACAGCTAAGAATGATTGGACTAAGACTCACTATATGATTACTTACAGAGGTATAAGTCATTAACAAGGCAATGAACGAGCCAATATACAGGGCTCAGGGACCAAGAGCAGAATTGCTATTCCTCTAGGGATTAAGAAGCAAAGGAGTCTTTGTTGGAGCCATGAGGAAAGTCTCATTGAGAGGCTGCCTCAAATGGTATTGTGTCTTCTGCCAAAGGGATGCAGCCACCCATGCATGCCACAGGGAGGTGGTTAAAAGAATAAACACCCCCTCCTTTCCACACCCATCTTTGTGTATCACAGACCACCCTTCACCCAGTGCAAAAAGAGATGGAAGACAAGGGATTCTGCTGCTGTAGCTCACACAGGTTGGCTTCCTTGGACAGAACTGAGTGTTTTAGGGTGGAGCATGAACATGAAAGAATAAGCTAGACACACACACACTCCACTTCCTGAGCTGTGCAGGACTCTGTATATAGCTTTCTAACGCTGTCTATATTTGGTAGTAATTATTTGTTAACATTTCCATCTTTCCACTGCACTGTGACATAAGGACTAAAACAAAGTGCCATTAGCATGCTGTCCTGTGGCCACAAAACCAAGCTGAATGTAGACCTCTGTTGGTCTATAGAGGTCAACAGAGATCTGTTGAGTTTTCACTTGAGGCAACAGATTGAAAAAGTATGCAGCAGATGGTCTACATAAGAGGTAGTAGCCATTGCTGCTGCTGCTTAGAGAGACCATTAGGTGGCTTGCTCATATCTTATTGGCTGACCCCGAAGCAGTACCTTTAGGCAGAATAGCATTAGCTGTAATCATCTAGTCACACCTCCTGCCCACATCTGCCCAGCCCCTATCCAAAAGTTCCACAATCCCTAAAACAGCACCGCCAATTCTGAACCAGGTGTTCAAATACATGAGCCTGTGGGGACATTCCACATTTAAACCATACAGGACACAAGCTGAGAAACATACACAGCTCCTTCAAATAGCCAGGCCCTCGAGAAATGTCTGAAAAATGCCTTAAATTCCTAGGATTAATTTTTGTCACATGGCAGGAAATGGAGTAGGAGGGCACGTAAAACTATATGTCATTTTGTAATTTAATAAGAATGTAGAAAGCATTTGGGGTGAGTAGTCCACACATCCCTATAATAACTGTTGGCAAGAAAGTTGCACAGAGTTAGACCAGGTACTATGATGGAGAGAAATGGGAGAGAGGCAGAGTGGTCATATTTTACCTTCATAGGACACATCTTACTATAGCCATGAGGCCCTCATCTCTTGTCTCTCAGGTAGCCAAGTTACTGTTAATGATTACATTAGTGCCATCACAGCACAGGCTGGCCCAAGGCTACAATCCAAAGCGGAGGCTTACAATTGGAGGTGACGTAGATGAGATGGAGACAAAGCACATCACAGGAGCTGTCCTTTCTTTGATCAGAGAGAGACAGGAGACTCTAGAGGTAGGCTCATTTTCCAGTTTGGTGTGGGGTGAAATATGCCTTATCTCAATCAAAGACAAAGCAAAGGACCAGGAAGAGACTGGGGAAAGAACAGAATGCTGTGGCTTATAAGGCTTATAAGGCTATGTCATTAAAACCACAGGTTCATCAAAATCAAGGAGGAAGAAGATTGATGGAAGATATGAATGAAACAGAAATGTAATAAAAGGATCAGCCAACCCAAATATTTGTTTTTTGCAAGTACAAAGAGAAAGAGAGAGAGATATGCCTTTCCCAGATAATCAGGATCAGAAAAAATAGACGCTAAATGGATCTAGCTATGATACTGAAAACATTGTAAAGATAGTCTATTTTTAATACTACCATGCCAAAAAATTTTGGTGCTTTATATGAGATGAACAATTCTTTTAGAACTGTAGCTTCCCAAACTAACTCACAAAGAAGCAGAACTCATGAGCAGTTGGTACTATAACTGTATCACTTCATTTTTCCATTTCTGTGACAACCCTCCTGACAAAAGCTAGTGATGAAAGTTCATGGTTTGTGAGAAGAGTCCACCATGGGGGAGGGCATGGTGGCAGGAGTGGGAGGCCTCCCGCCACATTTCATGCACAGTCAAGGAACAAGGAAGGGAGGATTCTCATACTCAAAACTTGGCCTTCCCTTTATTTAGTCTTTGACCTCAGCCCACTGAGTCACCTAACTAATCTGATGTAGAAACCCTTTTGCAGACATGCTTATGTGTATCTCCTGGGTGATTCTAGATTCTATTAGCATTGCCACCATTATTAACCCATGAGGGTCTTTGTAAACACCACAGCCAACAGAGCAATGACTCACAGGAGACAAGAAATCTGGTTCAGCTGGACTCAGTAGCCTATGCTGATCCAAACTGTTGGGGTCTGATGCCAGACAGTTTATTTTAAGGATATTTAAGTACAGTAAAATTTAGAAAAAAACATTTTCCGGTGAAATACTCTTGTGTGTACAATAGAGCATAAGGAATAATTCCATCAAAACTTTTCCAAATACATGCCACCTCTTCCATGAATATGGGGTCCATAGACAAACTACATGTGTTACTTTATAGGCCTGCAGGAGGATCTGCTGTTTTACTCAGTCATATAGACTATGACTATAGTCATACAGACTATACTGCTAACCACCTCCTATACTGTTTGTAAGGGTCAGGTTGGGGTGGGCACAGCTGTGGCCTGCCATATTGACAGTGCAGAAATCATCTAAGCTATTAACCACCTCTATTCACAGCCTGGTTATACATCTCTTTCTCTGAGGATACAGCCCTATGTGTCTAACATTTCTGGTTTCCCAGGGACTTGTCTGTGACCAGGAAGACCTCTCTGTCTCTAACATTGGTGGTCACATTCACCTTCACAAAACTGGATACAAAGTGAATAATTTGTCCACTTCCAAATCCCAGGTATTTATACTTCACTGGTAATTTCTAATGAAACTTTAGGGAAGTCAGTACTATGATTATACCCAAAGTTTTTCAGACTGTATAGTTTTGTACAACTAAGACTCTGTAATCTGAGAAAAACCTATGTAAAAATATATGTAGTAGTCAACCACAAATAGATATAAGTAAAACATTTTCCTAGGGTACTTAGTGATCAAGCAAAATAATTTGTATTACAACAGGGCCCCAGACTTTAGTAGGCACTCAGACCTTAGCACAACTGACTCTATCATAGAAGTACCATTCAGGCCATAAAGCTAAGCACATACATAGCATCACTTGCCAAAACTCAAAGAAAGGGTTAATCCATTAAGTCCATATAGTTCTGGGAAAGTCTCCAAATGTACTAGCCTTGCTTTTTCGATTCTGTAGTTCTGCTTCTGGCTAACTGTTCTTATTAACTAAAGTATGTCAACCCAGAACATGGTTTTTGTGGTTAAAAGCTCATGCTGAGAAAGGTTCAGGGCTACACTGGGATCCCGAACCCAGTGTAGTCACTGACCAGCTAATAAAGACGTTTTATTTGGTTAAACTCACATCCAGGCAGTCTTCTCTGGTGAATACTCCACAACATTTCTAGAGGTTCCACTGAGATCCCAGAGACCAGACCTCAAAACATGGGGAGTCTTAGTGTCCCTTGAAGAGAGCAATGATCAGTGGGCTCACAACCTGAGTTGTTCCAGGTTCCTAGGACTCCCTTTGATCAATCGCTGCCTAAAATTTCAGAGGACTCTGACACCTTCACCCCGAAAGGAAGCAAATTAGAAAGCCATCTATCACCTCCGGAGGTGAGTCTGGTTAAGGCACCTTCTGTTTGGACACTTAGGAGATTTTAGGCATGGCTGCTGATCCAGTGTCCTGGACCCATGTGAGATGGCACTGCATCCAGGTATATGAATGTGTGGTGTCCATGGTTAGTTTTCTTTACTGTGTATTTCTCTATGTGCATGTGTGTCTCCCATGTGTCTTTCTATGTCTTTCTGTTCTGTTTTGCTATGTGGACCAGTGGCTTTCTCTGGTGTGAGAACCCCCACTGGCTTAAGATCTGTGCCCCAACAGGTCCCCATTGGGGACCTGATCCTTTTGCCTCTACCAGGTCACCCAGAGAGGCCCAAAAAGACTTTCTTCATCTGTCCCACTCTGGGAGCAGCAACACTGGCTTGTTTTGTTGTTTGACTCCTGCTCATGGTCAGTGTTAGTTGCTGTGTGGAGATGGAGAGGAGCTGGGCCTCTCATCCAGGGCTGCCTGCCATCTAAGCAGAATGCACACAGGATGGGGAAATAATTCCCCCAGGTGAGCATTCCCTCTGCTCCACTCTGTGCCTGCTCTAAGCAGCCCCATGGAAGGGGAAAGTTCCCCTGGGCTGAGCCTGAAGCAAAAGAGAAAGTTTCACTCCTTTCTCTTTTATGACTTTTGTTGCCTTTTAAACCAATGATCTGTAAAATCCACCATTCTCTGAAAAGTAAAAAAGTTAAAAAACAAACAAACAACAACCCACCCCCAGGCTGAGAAACCTGATCACTGCCAGACAAAACAGCCTGATTTTTTCTTTCTGCCCAACACTGACCAAGGAAATGTTAAACAACTTTCATAGGTCCTTTGTAAAGGATTAAAGATAGCTGCTAGAAAGATTTTCTATGTCACCCAATTGGCCCCAGATATTAGAAAGAAGTTATGAAAGTTAGAAAAACTTAAAGGTATAAGTAGGCTCCAGTTTCTGGAGGTAACTTAAAGAGTGTTTAACATCACAAAATTGTTGGGGACAAGATATTTTGAATAAGCTGAAAGCCAATGTCACCTTCTCTGATGATTAGCCTCAGACTTACAAATACTCAGCAAAGTTTTGGTGTATCACTCCCTGTCAGAAGAAACCAACCCATCAAGAGTGGTCCAACACCAAGCTCCTATAATTGTTCAATTAACCAGTTGAGCATACCTAGTAACCCTGAAAACAAAAGGGGAAATTGCTTACAAGTTGGAGAAGAAGCAGTCCAAGTATTGCTATTCACAGATGATATGATAGTATACATATAGTGACCCCCAAAACCTCTACCAAGTAACTCCTACTGCTGACAAACACCCTCAGCAGAGTAGTTGAATACAAAATTAACTCAAAAAAAATCAGTAGCCTTCCTTTATACAAATGATAAACTGGCTGGGAAAGAAATTAGGGAAACAATACCCTTTACAATAGCCATAACATAATATTAAATATCTTGGTGTAACTCTAACCAAACAACTGAAGGACTTGTATGACAGAAACTTCAAGTCTCTGAAGAAAGAAACTAAAGAAGATATCAGAAGATGGAAAGATCTCCCATGCTCATGGATCATAGGATTAACATACTAAAAAGGGCCTTCTTACCAAGAACAATTTACAGATTCAATGGAAGTCTCATCAAAATTCCAACACAATTCTTTACAGACCAGGAAACAGCAATTCTCAACTTCATACAGAAAAACAAAAACCCAGAATAGTAAAAACAATCCTGTACAATAAAAGAACTTCTGGAGGTATCTCCATTCCTGATTTAAAGCTGTACTACAGAACAATAATAATAAAAACTGCATGGTATTGGTATAGAAACAGACAAGTAGATCACTGGAATCAAATCGAAGACCCAGAAATAAACCCACACACCTACCGACACTTGATTTTTGACAAAGAAGTCAAAACCACACAATGGAAAAAAGAAAGCCTCTTCAACAAATGGTGCAGGGCTTACTGGATGTCTGCATGTAGAAAAATGCAAGTAGGACCATGTTTATCACTCCGTACAAAACTCAAGTCCAAGTGGATCAAAGACCTCAACATAAAACCAGATACACTAAATCTAATAGAAGAGAAAGTGGGAAAGAGCCTTGATCTTTTTGGCACAGGAGACAACTTCCTGAACAAAGCACCAACAGCTCAGGTACTAAATTCAACAAGAAACTGAAAAGCTTCTATAAGGTAAAGGACACTGTCAATAGAACAAAATGGTAGCTTACAGATTGGGAAAAGATCTTCACCAACCCTACATCTTTCAGAGGTTTTATATCCAAAATATATAAAGAAGTTAAGAAATTAAACAGCAACAAACCAAATGATCCAATTTTTAAAATGGGGTACAGAGCTAAACAGAGAATTCCCAACAGAGGAAGGTCAAAGGGCTTACTGAGATGCACTTCAAAAATGTTCAATGTCCTTAGTCATCAAGGAAATGCAACTCAAAATGACTCTGAGATTCCATCTTATACCAGCCAGAATGGCTAAGATCAAAAACTTAAGAGATAGCACATGCTGGGGAGGATGTGGAAAGGGGACCACTCCTCCACTGCTGGTGGGAATGCAAACTTGTATAACTGCATCCTCTCTGGATATCAATCTGGAGGGTTCTCAGAAAATTGGGAATAGTTCTGCCTCAAGACCCCACTACTCCATTCCTGGGTATATACACAAAAGATGCTCCACTATACAAGGACATTTGCTCAACTATGTTCATAGTGGCTTTATTTATAATAGCCAAAAACTGGAAATAACCCAGATGTCCTTCTACTGAAGAATGGATAAAGAAAATGTGGTACATTTACACTACTCAGTTATTAAAAACAAACACAGCATGAAATTTTCAGGCAAATAGATGGAACTAGAAAAGATCATCCTGAGTGAGGTAACCCAGTTGTAAACTACAAGATAACCATGCTACAATCCACAGACCCAAAGAAGCCAAGTAAAAACAAGGGTCCAAGAAATGATGTTTGAATCTCACTCAAACAACAACAACAACAACAACAAAACAAACAAACAAAAAAACTGAAGTAGATGGAGGGAAGGAACTGGGTGGGAGAGGGATAGGGAGAGTAACAGGGGTGGGGTATCAGGAGTGGGGATGGTGGAAGGCTGGGAGAGAGAGTGGAAATCAGGGGAGGGGATAGGGGACACTTCCCGAAGTCTATAGGGATAATTCTAGCTGAGACTTCTACAAGAAAGGAGTGTGTGTGTGTGGGGGGGGGGGGATATGGAGCCTGAAGAGGCCACCTCCTGTAGCCAGGTGGAATTTCCAGTGGAAGGAAAGGGACACCAACCCACTCACAAAACCTTTGACCCAAAATTTGTCTTGCCTACAAGATGTGTAGGTGTAAAGATGGAACAGAGATTGAGGGAATGGCTAACCAATGACTGGCCCAACTTGAGACCCATCCCATGGAAAGAGCCAACTCCTGACACTTTTAATGATACTCTTCTATGCTTGTAGACAAAAGCCTAGCATAACTGCCTTCTGAGAGGCTTCATGCAGCAGCTGAGGGAAAGAGATGCAGAGACCCACAGCCATACAATAGGTGGAGCTCATGAAGTCTTGTAGAAGAGTGGGAGGAAGGATTGAGGGAGCTGGAGAGGTCAAAGACATCACAAGAAGGAAACATCACAGAGTAAACTAACCTAGGTCCATGGGGGCTCACAGAGACTGAACCACCAACCAAAGAGCATGATTGGGCTGGACCTAGGCCCCTGACACATATGTAGCAGATGTGCAGCTTATTCTTCGTGTGGGTCCCCTAACAGTTAGAGCAGGGGCTGTCTCTGACTCTGTTGCCTGCCTTTGTTTTTGGTTCCCATGGCTGGCCTGCTTTGTCTGGCCTCAGTGGGAGAGGTTGCACCTAGTCCTACTGTGACCAGATGTACCAGCCTGGGTTGGTGCCCATGTACAGTCTTCCCCTTTTTTGAAGATAAGGAGATAGGGGATGGAGGAGGAGGGAGCAGGGACTGAAAGGAGAGGAGGGAAGGGGCTGTGATCAGGCTGTAAGTGAATAAAAAATGAGATACTAAATTATTAAAAAGATAAATCTTATGATTCTGTGGATACCCCTCATACTTGCTATCAATTGTGGGCATTATAGAGTCTTGTAGTAAGCCCTATGGAAACCTTACCCACTGTGAGGAATATATGGCTAATAGCCTACAGGAATTCACTGTTTATGGACACCACTGAAGAACTAGGATGTCAATGGGAACTAAGGAACAACTGAAAGTGAGTGCATTTTGTAAACTACATCCCATCACCGAAGTTTACCTACGGATAGGCATGCAGGTCAGGCACACTACTTCAATATTCTGAGACAAGGGTAGATGAATATTATTGCAGTATCGGGTTATGAAGATAAAATAGGCAGGAATGACTCACATTTGTAGTAAGGGGAAAGTGTTGTAATATATTCAGATGACAAAGGATAACTTTTGTCAGTTGTGGTAAATTCTGCTGATGTTGAAAGCCTGGAACCAGAGCTGGCTCATTCATTAATACATTTCTTTTCTCTCCTAGATTTTCAATGATAAGCATGTTGGCCAGAAACAGCTCCTTGGTGACTGAGTTTGTCCTTGCTGGTTTAACAGATCATCCAGAGCTCCAGCTGCCCCTTCTTTACCTGTTTCTACTGATATCCATTTCCACAGTGGTGGAAAACTTTGGCTAGGTCACCCTGATTGACCTCAGTGCTCCCCACATCCCCATGTGCTATTTCCTCTTCACTCCCTCTTTCCCTGCTCTCTGCTCCTCTTTCGTCTTCAGTCCAAAAAGGCTGAAGAACTCTGAAAAGTTTCATCTCTTATGTGGGGTGCATGACTCAGCTGCTGCTTCTTACATTACCTTACCTTACCTTACCTTACCTTACCTTACCTTACCTTACCTT
>NW_026585742.1:14683206-14714973 GCF_907164565.1 Psammomys obesus | reverse complement strand
TTACCTTACCTTACCTTACCTTACCTTACCTTACCTTACCTTACCTTCCCATCTCTGAATGCTACATGTTGATCTTAATGGCCTATGACTGCTATCTGCAATCCATTGCTGTACAAGGGCACCGTGTCTCCTCAGATCTCTTCTGTGGTTATCTTTTGCTGCTTATGGAATGGGGTTTGCTGGAGCCTCTGCCCACACAGGCTGTATGCTCAGACTGACCTTCTGTAATGCCAATGTCAGCAACCATTATAGCAACCAGAATGTGTGACATTCTGTCCCTCCTCCAACTTTCTTGCAGTAGTACCTTTGTCAATGAGGTCATGTATCTCATAGCAGTGGGTATTAACATCACAATCCCCAGCTTTGCCATCCTAATTTCTGATGTTTTCATCCTTGCCAAAATTCTAAGCATTAACAATGAAGATCAAAAGCTTTCAGTACATGCAGCTATCACATCAAGGTGATTTCTTTTCTTTGGATCAGCTGCATTATTAATTACAATTTATTCACTTTGTATGCCATCTCTAGCTCCCTCCCTCCTCCCCTCCCAATCTCACCCTCCTTCCCTCTTCTCCACCCATGCCCCTCCCCCAGTCCACTGATAGGGGAGGTCCTCCTCCCCTTCCTTCTGATCCTAGTTTATCAGGTTTCATCAGGAGTGGTTGCATTGTCTTCCTCTGTGACTTGGTAAGGCTGCACCTCCCTGAGGGGAAGGTGATCAAAGAGCAGGCCAATCAGTTCATATCAGAGACAGACCCTGTTCCCATTACTATGGAATCCACTTAGACACTAAACTGCCCTGGGCTTCATCTGTGCAGGGGTTCTAGGTTATCTCCATGAATGGTTCTTGGTTGGAGTATCAGTCTCAGAAAACACCCCTGTGCCCAGATTGTTTGGTTCTATTGCTCTCCTTGTGGAGCTCCTGTCCTCTCCAGGTCTTACTATTTCCTACCTCTTTCATAAGATTCCCCGCACTCTGCCCAAAGTTTGGCTATAAGTCTCAGCATGCATTCATGTACCTTAAATATGCTTCTGGATCTATGGAACAAGGAAAAAAATCTTCAGTTTTCAACATTAATGTTGGGCCCATACTCAGTCCATTGATCTACAGTTTGAGAAACAAGGATGCCAAGGTGGCGTTAACAAAATAATTTAAGTTTCAGAGAAAAGACAGATTTTAATTAGAAACAATAATGCTGTAAGAAATTAGAGGACCATAATTTTCGTTAGTGTTTCAGTAGAAAGTTTTTGTTTGTCAATGTGACTTTACCTGTAATTATATGTGTAGTCTGATAAACTTCTTTTACAGTATATGTATAATTTTAGTTTTGTTTCTGTAACTTCAGCATACTTAAGAGGCACTCCAAATGACTGATAACATATTTATGAAGTAATAAACACAGAATTTTCATCATTGTTCCATAATCTGTCTCCTGGGCTATTTCTCCCTTCAAAAAGCAAAGTGAATTTTATGTTACAAGACATTGAAACATTTCACAACTAAAACCAAAAATGACAAATAATAGATACTTTCTCATGTTGTAGTAGAATCACTGTCACCAGTGCATGAGGAGTTGGGTAGACGACAGCAGGAGAAGGCCAATCGCAGGCATTGTTTCAATCATGAAGATTACATTCAAGCCATCCCACCACATTGCAATTCTGGTTCATTATTATTTTTATATCTTAAATTTATAAAATAATAAAATTTATATGTTCATGCTACAAAGAAGTAACATTATGATGTTTTAATTTATTATTTATTAACAGTGATGATTTTTTATTTGATTTGATCACTACACAGTGGATATCTATATGATAGCATTGTTACTTATAAACAAAATATGTAAGATTTTTTCAACTACAAATAGAATCAGAAAAAATAAAAAATAAATTAAAAAGTGGCCTAAAGATTGTCCTTGTTATATTTTGATGAAGAATGTGACTGCTTTCTTTTTTCTGCCCTTGTCCAAAAAAATCTGCCTGATGCTAAATTGAAAAGTTTATAATGATGGGTCAACAGCATTGACAAAGGTGATTTCCAAACAACTTAGCATTGACTGTGCTGTGTGGTTATTAGTGGTCAGTCTTATGCAGTCTTATGAAAAGGAACAAGCTGAACAAGGAAAAAGCACAAAAGGTTCAGCTAGAAGAGAAAAGGAGCACCAAGAACTATAAACAGATTAAAGAAAAGCCAGGTGCTAAATAGAATAAAGGGAGTAGTGACCTCAGAGCAAGACCCCACCTAGCTAAGCTTCCAACTTGTGAAAAGAAATTAAAGAAAAGCTTAGGGCCAGGTGTAGTGGTACACATCTTTCATCCAGCACTCAGAAGACAGAGGCTCGTGGATCTCTGAGTTCAAGACCACACTGGTCTACAGAGTGTTCCAGGACAGACAAACATAGGCAATGAAGGAAATCATTGAAAACAGAAGGCTGGTAAAAACATATTTGAATGAGTGGGCTATGTTCCAGCAAACAGCAAGCAGCAGAATCTGGCAGCTTTGGCCATGTGATTCTGGCTTTGAAGCCAAGGATGGAAGAAATAGTGATTTTCCAAGATTAAGGAAAGTTGTGGAGCCAAGCAAGTGGCAGAGGGTGTCCCTACGTAGAGGTCCAGAAATACTACTGTGTGAAGCTGTGAAGGTGAAGCCTGTATTGTCTTGGAGACCCCAAGATATTAAAGACACCAGAATCATGGGATACCTGTTGAAGAAAGCTGCTAATAGGGAATGGAACAAGCTTAAGAGAGAAAAGTATGTTGTAGTCATAAAAGCTGAAAAGAATTGGAGAGCTGACGTGTTTTGATATCAGACATGGCGATGCAGAGTTTGGAGTTTGTCCAGCTGGTTTTTGGTCTTGGTTTGGTCCCTTTTGAATTGGTAATGTATTCCCTCTGCTTTTGTATGTTGGAAGTACCTGATCTTTTTTTTTTTTTTCATTTTGATTTTATAGGGGATTACAGTTAAAATATTGTATGACTCTCAGAAGTGACTTTGAACTTTGTGGTAGATTATAAGGACTTTAAAAGTTAGAGTAAATGCATTTGCATTATGATTTGGCTACAAGACTTTATAGGAGCCAGGGAGTGGATGAGGTTGTTTGAATGAAAATGTTCCCCATAGCCTCATAGAAAGAGGCATTATTAGAGGCCTTGTTTGAATCAGTGAGGTCTTGTTGGAAGAGGTGTGTCTCAGGGGTGCACTTAGAGGTTTCAGAGGCTCAAGCCAGATCCAGTGGCTCCCTCTCTCTTTTTGATGCCTTCAGATATGGATGTAGAACTATCAGATGCTTCTCCAGCACCAGTCAGCCTGCATGCTGCCAGGCTTCCTGCCATGATGACAATGGACTGAACCTCTGAACTGTAAGCCAGTCCCTGATTAAATATTTTCCTTTATAACAGTTGCTTTGGTCATGGTGTCCATTGATTCACAGTAATCGAAACCCTAAGACAGGTCACAAAACAAAACCTTGCAACGTGACTTGCAGGGAAGACGGAGGGTTGGTAAGGATGTGAGAGAAATGAGAGAGATGAGAGAGGGCTCAGTGTGAGAAGTAATCAGAATGCATTACATACATGTGTGAACTTGTTAGAGAACAGAATGAAAGACTCAAGCCCAGTGTGCAAGTATCTTTTAAAAATTTATTTGTACAACATTTGTTAATATCCCATTAGCCAAAGCAAGTCATAAGAACAAACCTAGAAGTCACCATGGAAGAAAACACCAGGGCAGAATAGAGGAAGTAGGGATTTGCTGGAACAGCCTCTGCATAATGATCTGTTACAGCTGGTAGTATAAGAAATGAACAATCTCAAAAGCAGTAGCTACCTGGTAAGATGAAAGAAAGATTCTGTCAGGGAGGCACACAAAGGATAGTACAAATTCTTGCTAATGCTCTATTTCCAGAATGGCTTAGTGTAGGGTGTTCTCCTTTAAAATGTCAGTTCTACAAGATCCAACATTATGCAGTCAACAAATTTTACATTTGTATCTTTGTACATAATTTATAACATAACATGTTACCAGAAGATTAAATTACAAACATATACAAGTTAAATATATTTCAAAGACCTCAAGTATGTCTTAGAAGATTGCAGAACTAAAACCCACAGTTTATCAAAATGGTAGTAGAATTACAATCGATGTAAATTTTCTTCTAATAGACACCTCCTGTTTTGCATTTTAATCACTTATTATTAACTACTTATTGTTTTAGAATCATTAAGATTCCTAGGAGGAACATTTACACTTCCCACAAAATGATGTGAGTGGAAGCCTGTGTTCCCATGAGACATCCCAGCAGCTCCAGTACTTCTGACTTGCTTCATTTTCTCCTTCTCATTCTTTTTATAGGGACCACCAGAAGCTACTTTCTGGAGGGGCAGAAGGTACCTGGGCTTCTTAGGATAGACTGTGATAAAAATTAAATCAGATCCACTCAACTTAGTCCTTGGACATGAATAGTATTGCCAAGACCTGGATTTGGTGCTTAAATGAGAACTGTCAGTCAGAAGTGGAAAGAGCAAAAGGACAAAGTGATGAATTGAGGTGTCTCACAGCCTCTCTGTTGTGAGTCACAAGACACTGAATATGTTGCAGTGTGGACTTTCTGCTAAGGGTGATGCACAAGCTCGCCTTCTCTTCTGATTTACAGGCAAATTGAAGGAAGTTAACATGACGACCTAGGGGAAGCTGTAGGGAATGCAGCTTACATCTAATAAATTAAGCCTCATCAGGCTCCTAGAAGACCTTATAAAAATTGTCCAAACTCTGTGCCTCAGTTTCCTCATATCTAAATTAGGCACATAGCAGTCCTGCCCAGAGAATTAAATGAAATAACGCACTTGAGGTACTTGGCCAGCACACCACCAGTGCTGATAAACCACAGCTTAGTCTCACCACCAGGATGAGTCATGGAGGGTACCACCCAGGACTGTCACAGCCAGTGTTCTCCCAAGAGAACAGCTGTTGCATTTATTTAACAACACTCCTAACTCTCATTGTTCCTGTAAGTTAAAACAATTTATCAACATCATTATCTTCTTTTTTTAAGTTTTTTTTATTTAATTTTATTTTGTTCTTATCAGTTACATTTTATTAACTCTGTATCCCAGCCGTGTCCCGATCCCTCATTCTCTCCCAGTCCCTCCCTCTCTCCCTCCCTCCCTCATCTCCACCGTGCCCCTTTCCAAGTCCACTGATAGGGGGGGACCTCCTCCCCATTCATCCGATCCTGTTTTATCAGGTATCTTCAGGACCGGCTGCAAAGCCCTCCTCTGGGGCCTAACAGGACTGCTCCTCCCTTGGAGGGTGGGGAGGTCAAAGAGCCAGTCCTTGAGTTCCTGTTAGAAATAGTCCTTGTTCCCCTCACTATGGGAAACCAATTGGTTACTGAGCTACCACAGGCTACATCTGAGCAGAGGTTCTAGATTATATCCATACATGGTCCTTGGTTGAATGTCAGTCTCTGAAAAGACCCTGTGCCCAGATATATTTGGTCCTTGTGGAGCTCCTATCCTTTCCCCATCATACTAACTCCCCTTCTTTCATATGATTCCCTGTACTCTGCCAAAGGTTTGGTCATGAGTCTTTGTATCTGCTTTGAAAACACTGCTAGTTAGAGTCTTTCAGATGCGCTCAGTAGACTCCTGTCATATGTTCAATGCACATCCCATCTGTCTTTCTAAATGAGGATTGATCATTTTACCCCATGTCCGCTCTCTTGATTATCTTTTTTAGGTGTATAGATTTCATTATGTTTGTCATATCTTACAGGTCTATATAAGTGAGTATATACCATGTTTGTCTTTCTCCTTCTGGGATATTTCACTCAGAATGATCTTTTCTAGATCCCACCATTTGCCTGCAAATTTCATGATTTCCTCCTTTTTGATTGCTGAGTAGTATTCCATTGTGTAAATATACCACAATTTCTGTACCCATTCCTCCATTGATGGACATCTGGGTTGTTTCCAGGTTCTGGCTATTACAAATAAAGCTGCTATAAACATGGTTGAGCAAGTATCCCTTTTGTGTACTTGAGCAAACTTTGGGTTAGCTATACCTAGCAGTGGTATAGCTGGGTCTTGAGGAAGCACTATTCCTAATTGTCTTAGAAAGCGCCAGATAGGTTTCCAGAGTGGTTGTACAAGTTTACATTTCCACTAGCAGTGGAGAAGGGTTCCCCTTTCTCCACAACCTCTCCAGCATGTATTGTCACTTGAGTTTTTGATCTTGGCCATTCTGATGGGTGTAAGGTGAAATCTCAGGGTTGTTTTGATTTGCATTTCCCTGATGGCTAATGAGGTTGAGCATTTCTTTAAGTATTTCTCTGCCATTCGATATTCCTCTGTCGAGAATTCTCTGTTTAGCTCTGTTCCCCATTTTTTTAATTGGATTACTTGGTTTGCTGCTCTTCAGCTTCTTCAGTTCTTTGTACATACTGGATATTAGTCCTCTGTCAGATAAAGGTTTAGTAAAAATTCTTTCTCAATCTGTAGGCAGTCATTTTGTTTTGATGACAGTGTCCTTTGCTTTACAGAAGCTTTTCAGTTTCATGAGGTCCCATTTATTGATTGTTGCTCTTAGAGCCTGTGCTGTTGGTGTTCTGTTCAGGAAGTTGTCTCCTGTGCCAATGAGTTCTAGGCTGTTCCCCACTTTTTCTTCTAACAGATTTAGAGTATCTGGTTTTATGTTGAGGTCTTTGATCCACTTGGACTTCAGTTTTGTGCAGGGTGATAAATATATAGATCTATTTTCATTTTTCTGCATGTAGACATCCAGTTGGACCAGCACCATTTGTTGAAGATGCTGTCTTTTTTCCATTGAATGATTTTGGCTTCTTTGTCAAAAATCAAGTATTCATAGGTGTGTGGGTTTATTTCTGGGTCTTCTATGCGGTTCCATTGATCCTCCTTTCTGTTTTTATGCCAATACCATGCACTTTTTATTACTATTGCTCTGTAGTACAACTTGAGATTGGGGATGGAGATACCTCCAGATGATCTGTTGTTGTACAGGATTGTTTTGGAGATTCTGGGTTTTTTGTTTCTCCATATGAAGCTGAGAATCTTTTTTTCAAGGTCTGTAAAGAATTGAGTTGGTATTTTGATAGGAATTGCATTGAATCTGTAGATTGCTTTTGGCAGGATGGCCATTTTCACAATGTTAATCCTACCAATCCATGAGCATGGGAGATCTTTCCATCTTCTGAGATCTTCTTCAATTTCTTTCTTCAGAGACTTGAAGTTTTTCTCAAACAGGTCTTTCACTTGCTTGGTTAGTGTCACCCCAAGGTACTTTATGTTATTAGTGGCTATTGTGAAGGGTGTTGTTTCCCTAATTTCTTTCTCAGCCCCTTTATCTTTGGTATACAGGAGGGCTTCTGATTTTTTTTTTTTTAGTTGATTTTGTATCCTGCCACTTTGCTGAAGGTGTTTATCAGCTGGAGGAGTTCTCTGGTTGAATTTTTGGGGTCGCTCATGTATACTATCATATCATCTGCAAATAGTGACACTTTGACCTCTTCCTTTCCGATTTGTATCCCCTTGATCTCCTTTAGTTGTCTTATTGCACTGGCTAGGACTTCAAGTACTATGTTGAAGAGGTATGGAGAGAGTGGGCAGCCTTGTCTTGTCCCTAATTTCAGTGGGATTGATTTAAGTTTCTCTCCATTGAGTTTGATGTTGGCTATAGGCTTGCTATATATTGCCTTTACTATGTTTAGATATGTGCCTTGTATCCCTGATCTCTCCAATACTTTAAACATGAATGGGTGTTGGACTTTGTCAAATGCTTTTTCAGCATCTAAGGAGATGATCATGTGGTTTTCTCCTTCAGTTTGTTTATGTGGTGGATTACATTGATGGATTTCCGTGTGTTGAACCACCCTTGCATGCCTGGGATGAAGCCTACTTGGTCATGGTGGATGATATCTTTGAAGTGTTCTTGGATTCGGTTTGCAAGTATTTTATTGAGTATTTTTGCGTCAATGTTCATAAAAGAGAGAGGTCTGAAATTTTCTTTTTTTGTTGGGTCTTTTTGTGGTTTAGGTATCAGGGTGACTGTCACTTCATAGAATGAGTTTGGTAATGTACCTTCTGTTTCTATTTTGTGGAATAGTTTGAGGAGAATTGGTGTTAGCACTTCTTTGAAGGTCTGGTAGAATTCTGCGCTGAAAACATCTGGCCCAGGGCTTTTTTTGGAGGGAATACTGTGAATGACTGCTTCAATTTCCTTGGGGGATATAGGGCTGTTCAGTCTTTCTACCTGATCTTGACTTAATGTTGGAAGATGGAATCTATCAAGAAAATTGTCCATTTCATTTAGGTTTTCAAATTTTGTGGCATATAGGCTTTTGTAGTATGACCTAATGATTGTTTGAATTTCCTCAGCGTCTGTAGTTATGTTACCCTTTTCATTTCTGATTTTGCTCATTTGGATAGATTCACTCTGCTTTTTAGTTAGTTTGGCTAAGGGTTTGTCTATCTTGTTGATTTTCTCAAAGAGCCAGCTTTTTGTTTCATTGATTCTTTGAATAGTTTTATTTGTTTCTAACTGATTGATTTCAGCCCTGAGTTTGATTATTTCCAGCCGTCTGCTCCTCTTGGGTGTATCTGCTTCTTTTTTTTCTAGGGTTTTCAGTTGGGCCATTAAGTTGTTTGTATGTGATGTTACAAATTTCTTCTTGCAGGCACTTAGTGCTATAAATTTTCCTCTGAGCACTGCTTTCAATGTGTCCCATAAATTTGGGTATGTTGTGCCTTCATTTTCATTGAATTCTAGGAGGTCTTTAATTTCTTTATTTCTTCCTTAACCCAGCTGTCATTGAGTAACAAGCTGTTCAGTTTCCATGTGCGTGTCGGCTTTTTGTTATTTCTGTTGTTGAGGTCCAGCTTAAGTCCATGGTGGTCAGATAGAATACAATGGATTATTTCAGTCTTTTTGTATCTGTTGAGGCTTGCTTTATGACCAACTATATGGTCTATTTTGGAGAAGGTTCCATGCGGTGCTGAAAAGAAGGTATACTCTTTTGAGTTTGGATGAAAAGATCTGTAGACGTCTATTAGTTCCATTTGATTTAGGGACTCTGTAAGTGTTTTTATTTCCCTATTTGTTTTCTGTCTAGTTGATCTGTCCCTTGGTGAGAGTGGAGTGTTGAAGTCTCCCACTATTAAGGTATTAGGATCAATGTGTGATTTAAGCTTTAATATTGTTTATTTTACGAATGTAGGTGCTCTTGTATTTGGGGCATAGATATTCAAAATTGTGATGTCCTCTTGGTGTATTTTTCCTTTGATGAGAATATAGTGGCCCTCCTTATATTTTTTTGATTAACTTGGGTTGAAAGTCTATTTTATTAGATATTAGGATGGCTACTCCAGCTTGTTTTCTGGAACCATTTGCTTGAAAAACATTTTTCCAGCCCTTTACTCTGAGGTAGTGTTTATCTTTGTTGCATAGGTGTGTTTCTTGGATGCAACAGAATGTTGGATCCTGTTTCCGCAACCATTCTGTTAGTCTGTGTCTTTTTATTGGGGAGTTGAGTCCGTTGATGTTGATAGATACTAGTGACCAACAATTGTTACTTACTGTTGATGTGGCGCTGGTGGTGTCACTGAGTTTCATTGCTTGTCTTCTTTTGATTTTTTTGTTGTGTAGTTATGTATTTCCTCTGTTTCCTTCGATGTAGTTGTTTTCTTTGGTTTGGAGTTTCCCTTCTAGTAACTTCTGTAGAGCTGGGTTACTATGTAGATATTGTTTAAATTTGGTTTTGTCTTGGAATATCTTGAATTCTCCATCTACGTTGATTGAAAGTTTTGCTGGGTATAGTAGTCTGGGTTAGAATCTGTGGTCCCTTAAGGACTGTATGATTTCTGTCCAGGCCCTTCTGGCTTTCATAGTTTCTGTTGAGAAATCTGGTGTGATTCTGATAGGTCTACCTTCATATGTTACTTGGCCTTTTTCCCTTGCTGCTTTTAGAATTTTTTCTTTGTTCTGTAGGTTCAGTGTTTTGACTATGATGTGACATTAAGAATTTATTTTCTGGTCTAGTCTACTTGGTGTTCTGTAGGCCTCTTGTATGTTTATAGCATCTCCTTCTTTAAGTTGGGAAAGTTTTCTTCTATAATTTTCTTGAAAATATTTTCTGGACCTTTGAGCCTGATGTCTTCTTTTTCTCCTATTCCTATTATTCTTAGATTTTGTCTTTTCATGGTGTCCTTGATTTCTTGGATGTTTTGTGTTTGGAACTTTTCTGATTTTATTTTTTCTTTCAGAGACGTGTCAATTTCCTCAAGTGTATCTTCGGCTCCTGAGATTCTTTCTTCCATATCTTGTATTCTGTTGGTGATGGTTACCTTTGTAGTTCCTGATCTTTTCTCTATGTTCTCCAGCTCCTGGTTTTTCTCTATTTCAGTTTTCTTTATTGATTCTAATTCTGTTTTCATGTCTTGCACCATTTCCTTCATCTGTTTGAATGTGGAGTCCTGCTTTTCAATGACAGCTTCTATTTTTTTGTCCGTTTCCTCTCTATGTATCATTAATTGTGCCTCTATTTCTTTGGCTATAATTGCCTATATTTCTATGAGAGCATTGTTTATTTCTTCTTTATTTGCCTTTATTTGTGTGGACATTTCTTTGAGAGCTTTGTGCATTTCTTCTTTGTTTGCCTCAATTTTCGTGGTCATTTCTCTGAGAGCTCGATTTGTTTCCTCTTGGTTCGTCTTGATTTCTTTGGCTATTTCTCTGAGGGCTTTGTTCATTTCATCTTTATGGGCCTCTAATAGCTGGAGAAACATAGTTTTGAGGTGGTTTTCTTGTATATCTAGTGAATTGAAGTGTCCATTGTTTTGTGGGGTTGCTAGTGAGGTCATTATGTCCTGATTTTTGTTGGGAGTGTTCTTACGTCTGCCTCTAGCCATCTGGTTATTTATAACCCTCATTGTTTGTTCCTCGAGTTTATAGTTCGGGCTATGATCATCTCTTTCTGTTTTCTGGAATGTTTTTTCAGGAAGATGAGAGAGGTTCACTGGTTTGGGAGTATGCGTTGTGGTTTCAGTTTTGCCTAAGTAAGGAATGTGATGCTGGTGCTATTTGCATGCGCTTTTAGCAGGCACAGTGTGCATGCGCGGATTCTTTGACTATTGCAGTGGCCTGTAGGCCACCATTATGCATTTCTGTCTGAGATTCAGGGATTGTTTGCCTGGATTACACTGGTGGACCCACAAGGCAGAGGCTTCAACATTGGGGTCACTATCCCAAGAATCCCTATGATGCCCACACTAGGGGTGTGGGTGGCAGGGATCTCATCTGGTTGCTTCTGTGGAGAGGCCCTGGGTCTGGGGCAAACTCTCCCTAGAAGGCTCACTCACTCTCTTGCAGGACCAGTTGGAATGCACAGGTGTTCCCCTTGCTCTCTACTCTCTGATTTGGTCCTGCTGCGGGATATGCACGGGTAGGCTAACAGTCAGCTCTGTGACACTGTGGCTGCAGAACTCGGTGTCCACCTTTCCTGTGTGCTGCCTCTCTGTCCTTTCCTTCTGCCAGGAGGGATTATGTTGCCTGGTCCTGGGGTAGCGTGGGAAAGAGTTAGGTTGAGTGTTCTCAGTCCCAGATCCCGAGCCCAGATCTCTCTGCCAGAAGCAGCCTGGTGGAAGAACCTATGTTTGCTGATCCAGAGAGAGTACCAGGTAGGGTTGAGTGTCCTCAGATCCAGATCTTGGGTTTCTCTGCTAGGGGCTGCTGGGTGTGCTGGAGAGGGGGTGCTGTGTCCTGTGGCAGGCTGCCTCTCTGTCCTTCCCCTCTGACCTTCTCCTCCGCTAGGGCAAGCTTATGGCTGTGTTCTCAGGGGAGTGCCAGAAGGGGTTGGGACTTCTCAGTCCGATCCTGAGCCGGGGTTTCTCTGCCAGGGGTCGGGGGGGGGGGCGCTGGTGATAGGACTTGGTGCTAGACCTTATTGCGCTGGGCCCAGGCGAATCTCAGGACGTGTTGAATGACCACAGCCCCAGATTCTGAGCTGAAGTTTGTTTGCTAGGAGCAGCCGGCAGCACTGGGGTCCCGGCACTGTGAAGCCACTTTGTGCCTCTTTATCCCTCCGCTCCGCCACGGCAGGGTTATGGTGGCGTTTGGGGGAGTGCCCAAAAGGATTGGGTTTTCTCAGCCCCGATCTTGGGTTGGGGTACAGACAATGTGGTCTGTGGCAGATTCTGCTGGACGCCTCCTGCCTCCTCTGAAGAGGGAGTAGGGATTTTGAGCTGGGCGTGCAGCAGCTCTCCGCCAGCTGCAGGAGCTCAGTGGTGATGGCAGCGGGTACCCGCGGTCAGAGAGACCTTCCAGGGAAAGACTGGGTGACCCGTGATCTGTCTAGCAACTTTCCTTCCCCGTGGGGTTTTCTTGCGACTGGAACTCTCAGTCTCTGGCACCCTTGTGCCCACCACTCAGCCTAGGAAAGTGATCAGGACACGCAGGCTTGCGGCTCCAGCCTGGAGACCCAAAGCCCGTGTTACCCGGGATTTCTTCTGGGTTCTGGCTGTGCGGCCTGAGAGTGGACCCGACGGATTCCCAGGCTGTGGGAGCCTCCCCTCACCTGGGAAACACGATCGCTGTAGTTTTAGGGCCCAGAGTTCAGTCTCCTGGTCGCTGCATGGAGAGTGTTGTCCCGATTCTCAGACACAATGTTCTCCCAGCGCCGCCATCTTGGCCCCCCCCCCTGCCCAATATCATTATCTTCATTTCACAGATTTATAAAAAAGATCAGATGATCTGAAGGCCTGTAAGCTGCCTAAGGCCTAGCACCTGACAGCACAGTACACACGTGTCGCTAGTGCTATCCAAAGATGTTCTGTCTTTGCTCACTTGAGAGAAGACTATGGGAAGAAGGTGTACGGCACACAGCACACAGGGGCTTTGAACTTGGTTTTTGTTTGTTTGTTTTAACATTTACTTATTTTGGATGGTCAGAAGGCAACTTGCAAAAAAATGTTCAGGAGTGGTTCTCTCTTCCCACCACATCTTGGGGTCCTCAGTCTTGGAGGCAAGTACCTTTACCTGCCGAGCCATGTTTCTGACCTGAGGCTACATACTTTGAGAAGATATGTTCCTCTATTTTTATTTTTGTGGAGTTTTGTTTTCCTGCATTTACTCCTTCCGTGTAAAACTCTACAATCCTTTTGGCCACTGTGAATGTACATAGCAAGTCCTGTGCATAATGTGGATGAGAGGATGGAGAATGCTACCAATGACTGGCATAAAGGCTGACCACTGGTGCAGGCATGAGTGGACACTGGAAATCCATTTCCAGATCTACTTACAGTGGAGAAAGTAGTTCCTGAGCCATCTTACACACCTGTAAATGCTACCTTGTCTTTAGGAGTTGAGAAATGAATACAGTGGTACATTCCTCCCCTCACTGAGGTGTATATTACTCTTCCCAGAGTTCCAGCCCACCTCCTCACAGACCATTGCCATTTGGTCCATTACAGGGGTTTATGATAAATAAGTATTTTTGAAACAATACTAGGTGTAAATAAAACTGTATTTTATTCCTATTCTTCCATACTCAGAAAAATTTCAGTGGCAATACTGGGCTGGAAAATGAGAAACAGAAAGCTTGGCAACCTTTGCAAGATTCATGCAACTTGAAGCTCGAGCAAGTCCTTCCTTGTGAAGTCCTTACCCACCTGGATGTGTTGTTCCTAAGAGTTCCAGCCAGATGATTAGACCACCTCACTCTATGGGGCCCACACAACACCACCTGTCACCAAACTGAGATGAGGTCTTTCCTCACCTGAAGGCTCCCAGAAACCTAAAAATATCCCCCCAACATCTGAGCCAAATTGCTCACACCTGTAATCTTAGCCCAAGGGGCACTGAGACAGAATATTACCACATGTTCAGGAACAGCCTGGACTACATAAAGAATGCCAGACCAGCCTGAGTTACAGTGTAGGACCATGCCTCATAAATACATAAATAAATAAATAAATAAATAAATAAATAAATAAATAAATAGAAACAAGAAAAAAAATGATATACTATTGGAGTATGACTTTTTCCCCCCAAACACTTCATCTTGTACCATGAAGAATTTCATTCCTTTCCAGAGACACACATGGTATATACTCACTCATATAAACATACAACATAGGATAAACCCACTAAAATCTGTACATCTAAACAGACTAAGCAAAAGAGAGGACCCTAACTAAAATGCTCAATACCCATCCTGCAAGGCAAACAGGATGGACATCAGAAGAAGAAGAAAACAGGAAACAACCTAGGAACCCGCCACAGAGGGCCTCTGAAAGCCTCTGCCCTGCAGACTATCAAAGCAGATGCTGAGCCTGATGGCCAACTGTCGGGCAGAGTGAATGGAATTTCATGTAAGAAGTGGGAAATAGCAAGAGCTGGAGAGGACAGGAACTCCACAAGGAGAGCAACAGAACAAGAAAATTTGAACACAGGGAACTTCCCAGAGACTCATACTCCAACCAAGGACTATTCATGGAGATAACCTTGATCCCCTGCACAGATATAGCCCATGGCAGTTCAGTGTCCAAGTGGGCTACATAGTAATGGGAAGAGGGACTGCCTCTGACATAATCTGATTGACCTGCTCTTTGATCACCTCCCCCTGAGGGGGGAGCAGCCTTACAAGGCCACAGAAGATGACAACGCAGCTACTTCTGATGAGAACTGATAGACTAAGATCAGAAAGAAGGAGAGGAGAACCTACCCTATCAGTGGATTTGGGGAGGGGCATGCATGCAGAAAGGGGAGGGAGGGTAGGGTTGGAAGGGGAGGAAGGAGGGGCTTATGGGGGGATACAAAATGAATAAAGTGTTAAATAAATTAATAAAAGTTAAATAAAAAATAAAAATAAAAGATCTTCTGGAAGTATCTCTATCCCTGATCTCAAGCTGTACTATAGAGCAACAGTAATAAAAACTGCATGGTACTGGCATAGAAACAGACTGGTGGATCAATGGAACTGAATAGAAGACCCAGAAATAAACCCACACACTTATGGACACCTGATTTTTTACAAAGATGCCAAAACCATACAATGGAAAAAAGATAGCATCTTTAACAAATGGTGCTGGTCTAACTGGATGTCTACATGTAGAAAAATGCAAATAAAATCATACTTATCACCCTGCACAAAACTAAAGTCCAAGTGGATCAAAGACCTCAACATAAATCCAGACACATTAAATAGGTCAGAAGAAAAACTGGGGAAGAGCCTTTAACTCATTGGCATGGGAGACAACTTCCTGAACAGAACACCAACAGCACAGGCTCTAAGAGGTTGGGACCTCATGAAACTGAAAAGCTTCTGTAAAGCAAAGGACACTGTCATCAAAACAAAACGAATACCGACCAGTAAGGTTTTAAAAAATTGCTCAGAGCATTATGAGACAAAAACAAAAACAAAAAAAAAAAAAACATAAACAAAAAAAAAAAAACCTAAAAAAGTCCAAAATACCATTGAGCTCACTTGGTGGTGCCCACATACTGTTGGACAAGGGGGGGCACCCTTAAGTGTCATTTGCATTTTGCATGTCCAGTAAGACTCCATTGGAGAAAACTAATTATGCTTTGCCATTAATTGACACTTGGAGAGAGCTTATGGGATAAGGATGGGGCCCGTGTCCACTTCCTCTCTCAGTGCTGAGACCATATCTAGCTTGGACTTGTGTAGGCCGTGTGCATGCTGCCATAATCTCAGTGAATACATATGTGTGTCAGTCTTGTTGTGTCTAGAAGACCATGTTTGCTTAGCGTCTTCCATCAACGTTGGCTCTTACAATCTTTCAGCCTCTTCTTCCTCTTCTTACAATCTTTCAATCCCTCCCTTAGCCCTGAGGGGAGGGATTTAATGGAGATGTTCCATTTAGACCTAAGTGTTACAAGGTCTCCCACTCTCAGTATACATTGTTTATCAGTGGGTGTCTGTATTAGTTCCCATATACTGCAGACTCTGATGATGGCTGAGTGAGACACTGACCTATGGGTATAGAAGAATGTTTTCAAGAGTCATTTTATGGCTGCTTCTTTAGCAGAATATTTTGCTCTCCCCTAGGTCCATGGCCTATATAGTTTCAGGTTCTTGCCTACTGGGTCAGTGTCAGGCATGGGTTGCATCTCTTGAAGTGAGCCTCCAGTCTAATCTGATAGTGGTTCGTTACTCCACAACTTTCGTGCCGCTGTTGCACCATAGTATCATACAGGCAGATTGTTGTTGTAGATAACAGGGTTTGGTGTTTGTCTTTCTCTTCTAGTAGCAGAAAAGTTTCTTCCAATACAATGAAAACTAGTCAGCAGTAAAGTAGTGAAAGGGTGAAGGCTCTAGCTTGGCTTCTTCATGTTCACGTCAGTGTTGTCTTTGGCAATAGGATCTTACCATTAGTTTGTGAAGAGCAACTAATAGCTTTAGCAATAGACTAAGTTGTTCAAGGGTTCCCGAGGGGCCCCTTAGGCCAACAGCTCAATTAGATGTAATCCATTTCAGACACAGGAGGCACTTCATGGCAAAAGATGTTCTGTTGGGACTTGTTAATATTTGTACTTCGGTGATTCTATTTATATTACTTTCATATATGTAGATGTTTTAAGAAGCACCTACTGTAACGGGGTTCATATGACTCCCTCAAGTGGCCTCTGGTGTTAGCTGTCTCTCCTTGTATCCCCTTCCTTACCCTCTCTTCCCTCTTTCTCTCCCATTCCATTTCCATTTTCATTCCAGTCTCCTCCCTCTCCAGTCTCTTCATAATTGTACATTCTATTTTCTCTCTTGGGAGAGTCTTCCCTCTTCCCAGTCCCTTACTCTGTACCTAATCAATGCAGCTATACTAATTGTACAATGCTTATTAATGGCTAAAAAAGCTAGCATCCACTTATAAAGGAATACATACCACATTTGTCTTTTAGGGTCTGGGTTACCTCATTTAGTATAATTTTTTCTTACCTAAGAATTTCATGAGTCCATTTTTTTAACAGCTGAGTAATATTCCATTGTATAAATGTACCACATTTTCTTTATCTATTCATCTGTTGGCTGTAGTGAGAATTTGTGGTTTCTTTAAAAACAGAAATGTTATGTGAATATGTTATTGTTTTACCCCCGGGTGTGGGATATGAGCTGCTTCATATTGCCCACAACCACTATGAATTGTCTCCTGCTCTGGCAAGGGATTGATTTTTGCCAGCTGCAAAGAGTTTACACTTGGAATTCTGGGGGCTCTTAAGAGGGTATAAATGCAAGAGCCCCAAGAGGGCCTGTTGTGGCTGCTGTTTCCCCTGCTGCTGCCTCTGCAGCTGCTGTTGCTGGCTCCTGCTGGCTCCTGATGATGCTTTTGCTGTTGTTGGATTGCTGGATCGCTGTTTGCTGGTTGGAGATATTCTGATGACGAAGACAGAACTCACCCCAAGGAACTCAAAGCCTCTGATCAGCATAAAGTAGTCTAAACAAAGCTCTTTCATTGTATTCATGTATGTTCTTTCTCCTCTAACTTTCTTTCTTACCTACCTAGTGCTGAGAGGTTGGAAGGGATTGAAGTGGAAAAAGGTGGTACATATAAAGAACCCAATAAAGTAGCCGAAAAACTAAAGTTAATGCCTATCTAGGCTGTTTCAATTTCTGGCTCTTGTGAATAGAGCAAGTGTTAAGCAAGTGTCTCTGTGGTAGGATGATGTGTCCTTTCGGTATTTGCCCAAAAGTGGTACAGCTGTATCTTGAGATAGATCAATCCCCATCTTCCTGCCTCACTGATTTCCATACTGGCTCTAAAGATTTGCCATCTTGCCAGCAATGGGTAAATGTTCCCCTTACTCCACATACATACAGCAATCGGCTTTCACTTATTTTATTGACCTTGACCATTCTGACTGGATCTGAAATTCTGATGGAATCTCAGTGTGGTTTTGATTAGCATTACCCTGATGACTAAAGATGCTTCTTTAAGGGCTTCTCTGCCATTGTGTTTCCTCTTTTGAGAACTCTTGGTTTAGATCTGTGTCCCATTCTTAATTGTGTTATTTGTTTTCTCAATGTCCATTTTTTTAGTTCTTTATATATTTTGGATATTAGCTATCAAATGTGTGATTGATAAAAGTCTTTTCCCACTCTGTAGCTGCTCTTGTCTGAATAATGGTGTTCTCTGCTATACTGAAGCTTTTCAGTTTCATGAGGTCCCATTTATTAATTGTTGATCTTAGTGTGTTCTGTTTAGGAAATTGTCTCCTGTGCCAATGCATTCAAGGCGATTCCCCATTTTTCTCTTCTCTCAGGGTCAGTGTATCTGGCTTTATGTTGAAGTCCTTGTTCCATTTGGAGTTGAGTTTTGTGCAGAATGCTTAGTATGGATCTATTTGGATTCTTCTATATGCCGCCATCCAGTTTGACCAGTACCATTTGTTAAAGATGCTTTTTGCAAGTATGTATTTCTGGCCTCTCTATCAAAAGTCAGGTATCCATAGGTGTATGGATTTATTTCTGGGTCAATTCTATTCCAGTGATCAATATGCCTGTTTTTATGCTGGTACTTTGGTGTTTTTATTACTATAGCTCTGTAGCACAATTTAAGATTGAGGATGGTGATACCTCCAGCAGTTATTTTATTATTCAGGATTGTTTTAGTTAATCTGATATTTTTGTGCTTAGTTTAGATTATTCTTATTTTCCAGAATTAAAAAAAAAAATACAATGAATAGCAGTGAAGAACATCTGCGCTACTTATACTTTCTTCAGAGAAGTGGTTTCAGGGTCACATTCCATCAAGATTTTTGAAGTGTGTCACTCATAACTACATATAGTGTGGCAGCTTAAATAATAATGGCTCCCATAGGTTCATATGTTTAAATATTTTGTCTGCAGTGAGTAGAACTGTTTGGGAAAGGATAGAAGGTGTGACCTTATTAGAAAACATGTGTCACTAAGGTCAGGCTTTGAGATTGCAAAATCCTCCCACTATCCCAAAGCACTCTCTGCTTCCTACTTGTGGTTTGAGATGTGAGCTTTCTTCAGCTGCTGGTCCAGCCAACATGCCTGATACTTGTCGCTTTGCTGCCACACCATGATGGACTGTTATACCCTAGAGCCCCAAGCTTAAAGTAAACCTTTCCTCCTATAAATTTCCTTGGTCGTGGTGCTTTATAGCAATAGAAAGGTAACTTTGTTCCAATAAAAGGCAATAGCTCACGCATCAAACACTGAATGGTACAGTTTCCAGAAAGCCAGACCTTTGGACAGCTTTCTCTATGTTGTAATAGTTCTAGAAGAGGGCAGACCATCACTGGAGGAAGTGGAGAAATTGGGATTTTTCCTCAGTATGCATCTTGATTTTGATTAAGACATTTTCTTTTTGTAAGTTTCTAGTTCTTGTGATTAACCCTACATGTAAAATTTTAGGAAATGTTAGTTTTATTTTTTCATGTATTCTAGCATGTTCTAATGTCTAAGTAAAATTAGTGCCAGTTCTCTCCATCCCCGTTAACTGTCTTTTTTCTGAAGTCCTCTTACCCACCATAAGCAATTTCACTACACCCTTGGGCTCTCTCCATTAGATGCAGTAGCACCCCAAGTTGTGGCAACTAAAAAATGTCTCTAAAAATTAACAAATGACTCCCAAAGCAGCCAAAATGCTTTCAGGTATTGCCAGTGTAATACAAAATATTAAAACTAATAAACAGTCCCGGTGCCCCGTGACACCCTGTGTTTCAGAAGTATTATCTTGTGTATCCTTTCAGGTAAATACTAATCTCTGATTCACTTGACTTATAAGGAACCTGAAAACAAAAAGGCTGAATAACTTATTCAAGGTTACAAAGCTAGAAAACACAGGATCCTAAAATGAAACCTATCAATTTTGGCCCATGTCTCTAGCCCATTCTCTGAAACTCCTTCTCATTAGAAGGCTATTGTTTGTTTGTTAATATTTCTTTAAAAAATTAAAATTTCAAAAACAATTAAAATTTCCAGAAAAAAAATCCTAAAACTTGTAGTGCAAAGTCTAGGCATGTAGCTCAATTGTAGAATGATTGCCTAACATGTCCAAGGTGCTGATTTGAACCCTCAGCACTGCATAAACAAAGAAAGCTACCTCTAAGATAATGTAAGGCTTGCACACAAGAACATAACAAAGATCCATATACTCATCTCCTACATTTAATGATCAAGATGCTCTATGCTAGAGTCATTTGTCCTTTGCTTCCTTTCTGTTGTGGTTTGGATGAGAAACATCCACCTCGTGTTTGAACACTTGCTCCCCCGCTAGTGGTGCTCTTTGGAAAGGCTGCGGAAGCTTTAGGAGGTGAAGCCTTGCTGGAGAAGTGTGACAACTCGCTTTGTGGGTTTATAGCCTGACCTGCTCTCTCTTATTCCAGAGTGCAGAGGCCCCTCCTGCTCCTGCTCCTGCTGTCCTGCCTTTCCTGTCCTGATGGGATGGACTGTCTCTGCTCTAGAACTGTGAGCCCAAATAAATGTTTTCTTCTTTGAGCTGCTTGTGTCAGAAAAATCTATCACAAAGTAACTAATACACTTTGATTCATTTTTTTCCTTCTCTCTTTTGTTCTTTTTCTACTTGTATCTCCATTTCTCCCATCTGCTTTTTTCTATTATATTAGTTCACCATCTTCCATATGGTTCTAAAACTATGAACATTTTATTGCATAGTCATAACACCTATCATGCATGTTCTGGTTAGTGTTTTGTTTTGTCAATTTGGCACAAACTTGGGTCATCTGGGAAGAAGAAACCTCAACTGAGAAAATGCCTCCATCAGATCAGCTTGTGGGCAGCTCTTTGGATGCATTCCCTTGATTGACATATCAGCCCGGTCCACTGTGAGTGGTAGGGTCCTTGGGTTGGTGGACCTGGGGCGTATAAGAAAGCAAACTGAGAAAACCAAGGGAGCAAGTCAGTGAGCAGCAGTTCTTCATGGACTCTGTATCAGTTCCTGCCATGACTTTCCTCAATGATGGACTGTGATCTGGAAGTGTGAACCAAATAAACTCTTTTCTTCCAAAGTTGCTTTTGATCATGGTGCTTTACCACAGCAAAGCAAACTAGGACAGTACCCAACAAAATAAATGATTCTTTTGTATAAAACTATATTCAAATTCTCTTGATCATATAAAAAAGACTATTTTTAAGTTTTGTTGTGTTACCTTGTTTTGTTTTGTTTGCTGACAGATTCTTGCTGCGTTGTTCATGGTAGCCTTAAACTCATAGGTTCAAGTGAACCTTTGGCCTCAGCCTCCTATGTAGCTGGACCACAGGAACCATCAGTGAAGCTTGTTTAAGTTTTTAAAACATGCAGCTTTGGACACTAAATGAGGATGACATAGTGCATCCCTGAATACTGTGACTCCTAAAGTGAGCATTATTTGGGTTACATAAACAATAAAGATCCCATTTATGGATTGGGGATATGGGTGTACATATGATGAGCAGCAGGATCAATGATTAAAGTTAATTTTAATAACAGCAGGGAACTTCCCTGGCCATTGGGATTTTTCCACTCAGCACTCCTAATGCATATTTATGATTTCACTTCAGTGCTTGTTGATTTACTCTATCAGCTCTCAGAAGCCCTGGCATTCTCTGTTGTCCCTGAAGCACATTGGAAATTCCTCATGAGTCTATGGCCAAAGATCAGCCTCCAAGAGAATGAAGAAGACATAGCACAGATGGTTTGTGCTGCATTTGAGAACAGGCTGGAGTGAGTGGGATTCTCTGGTGACCAATGGGAATTGCTTTCCTCTCCCACTTTGCCACACACTGCTGCCTGCTGCAGCAGGTTAGGGGCAACAGGCAAAGGGATTATATACTTAGTGGCTTAAAACAACACATTCTCTCATGGTGACAGAAGTCAGAAGTCCAAGATAAAAATTTGCTGGGTAGAAATCCATAGTAAAGTTCCCAGGAGAGAATTGTTTCCTTGTATTCTTTCTGCCACCAAACTCATTTGTTTCTGGGCACAGTCATTAAAGCCAGTTGGGGGAGACTGTGCCTCCACTATGCTGTTGACTCCATGAAAACTTATTTATTTATTTATTTATTTATTTATTTATTTATTTATTTATTTATTTATTTATTGTGGGGGGGCACACGCACATGTGTGCAGGTCAAGGAACAACCTGTGAGTCAGTTCTCTCCTTTCACCTTGCAGATTTGAGGTATTGAACTCGGGTAATATCTGCCTCATTTTATGAGGACTTTGATGGTGACATTAATAGTCCATTCAGTTAACCCCACTCTCTCATCTTCTTTCATTACAACATCCTGTTGTTGTCATGGAAAATTAAATTCACAGGTTTGTTCTTAGGATCCACAATCATCTTGAGAAAAAGGTTCTCAGAGAATCAGCACTTACACATTGAAATCTCAGAGCCTTTTACACCTCTTTTCATTTGCTTATCACAATACCCCTTCAAAGCAGGTAGGGTGAGCATCCCTGATACAAATAAGGTCAGTTCAACTGGAGGGATGATTCTAGAAAATACAGACAGGGGTTGAGGTAGAAGAATGTTGCCAACCAAGGATATGAAATTAGTCATTTTAACCATGGTAGCTGGAACTCAGATCACCCTGGAGACTGAGAAATAAGATATCTCACAGGTTGAAGATGCTGGGCTTTTACCCATTAGCTCCTCATTCATCCTCAACTAATGTAGCTTTGGGGCATCTGTCAATACTCTCAGCCTAAGGCTTCTCTGACTCTCAAGGCAAGGGTTCACTGCTGGGGAGTTCTAGTAGTAGTCTAAGTGGGGACTGAAAGCCCAGAGAGCTGGCCAAGACACCAGTGGCTGCTGAGCTCCCCTTTAGGGATTCTGGATATTAACTATGACCCCTGTGCTAAAGACTTGGCTCTGAAAGTAGTGTCATCACTAGTGGTGGGACCTTGAGTATGTAAGACCACTGAAGTCTACATCAGCAACATTCTTCCCAAGGGGTTGGTGGTACTCCAAATCCTCTGGATTTGCTTCTTGGATCATCAGGTGAGCAGTTTGCACCTAGCACCAACATGATGCAAATAGTAGGAACTTAGTGTCTTTATGAATTGAGACAGAAATTCATCTTACCACCAGAAAGAAAAGTATTTTCCATCACAAGAAGTTAAGGGACTTTTTCTTAAGGGGGGGGGAGGACAAAAAACTTAAAAATTGTGATTTTTTTTTTCTGGTAGAAAATAACAGATCTGATAAAACAAACATATCCATACTAGGGTCAAGCTAGGAGAATAAAGTTAAACAGGTAAGTCAGGCATGGGGTTTAATTATAGCAGGAGACTGAACAGTAAAGCAACTGGCACATAGATGGTCTCAAATAGCTCTCCCCTGAAGTTTCCACAAAGCCTGCCCAGTAAACTGAATGGCCACAGTCTGGAAAACTGGTAATACACAAGAGGGCAGAACACCCAAAGCAGTCATACTCTGCTTTGGAGGAAGGTAACGTTAAACACAAAAGATACTTTATGAGCTAATTTTTTTTTTAAATGTCTAAACTCAGTATGGTTGTTGTTGCTGCTGCTGCTGCTACTATTGCTGCTGCTACTACTGTTGGACGTTCTGGAACTCACTAGATAAATCAAGTTGGCATTGAAGTCATAGGTCCACCTGTATCTGCCTCTCAAGTGCTGGGCTTAAAGGTCTACTCCACTACTTCTGGCTTTATGTAACTATTTTAATATATTCTCAGCACAATCCTAGTATTTTAAACAGTTCTAAGTGGGGAAAAAACATTATATATAATACTCTCTTTTTAAAAAAGCTTCTACAAAAATTTTTTTTTTCAGCTTAATGTGAAGCTTGGAGCCTTGGGACTGGGAGAAGCTGGCCCAGAGCAAGGGTGTCCAAACCTCAGAAATCTTGTCCTGAGATCAGCAGGAGTAGGATAGCTTCCCCGAATGCCCTGGGCCTACATGTCGGGGTGCACATAGTCTTCCTCCCCCACTTTTGCTCCCAAGTATGTTACATAGCCTGGTAATCAGGTTAAACTTCCTCTCTTGTCATAAGGTCATGTCCAGCAGCACCTAGAATTTCTCCTTGTGAAAGTGAGGCATCTCTAGCATCCTTGCCCGGCCAATGATATACACTCACCCTAAAAGTCCCTACCCACCTCCCAAATGTTTAAGTAGCTTTTGTTTTCTCTTAAATGAGCTGTCTCACTGAAGCTGCCTCCTGAGAATCTGTTCTCATCTGTTTACAACTGCCTAAGGTCTCTTCGACTTCCACCTTTCCTTCTCAGGATCTGCATGCCCTGATCATGGTCCGATTGCGCTGCCTCCGATGAGTAGGGAACAGCATCTGGCATGGCAGCATGGGGTTTGAAGACCACCAGGACTAGCAGAGAAAGGTGAGCGATCATCCCCCCGCCACGGGATGACCACCCCATCTTTCCTCCCCTGATGGAAACTGTTCCCTCTTCCTCTCTCCTCTCTTTCGTTTCCGGTTTGTGCTGTTGCAAGGGATCAGACACCGCCATTGGTACCCTCAGGCCAAATCTACTCCTCAGTGTGGAAGGCCTCCATCTGGCCCTCTCTTTGAACCCCGGCTGCCCATAAGGGTGTCAGCTACAACTGTTGCACTTCTCACAAAAATCTGGTGACACATTGCCCAGCTAAAAACCACTAGGGTGGCTGCTGGCTTCCTGAAATTTGTGGGTAGGCTTGTGTCTAGGACTCTGGGGAATTTCCGGTGGAGGAGAACAGCCCCTCCCTCCCAAGTTCCTCTTTGACCTTGGCATTTCCACATTATTTTTCTATCTTCTTTATCTCATCAAAAGGAATTCCAGATCAGGGAGCTGCAAGTGTTACTCAAAGGGAGGCCACTTCCTTTTGGGAAGAAGCCCTTGAGGCAGTCCCTTGGATGAAATCGGGAGACCCCTATGACTTGGGTCACTTATCCCATCCACCTCGGAGAGAGCCAAGAAAGGAATCCTCGTCCCTCCCTTGTCTGTGAAAGATCCCCGGAGGGTATCTTCCGTCAGAGAGACCCCCTCCCAAGGATCAACGAGTCCATTCGGATGCAAACAGCAAGAGGCTTTTATTTTGATACACAGGTACCCGGGGCAAAAAGTCTTTCGGAAGACTTCCGTGCCCCCTAGATGGGAAGCTGGGGTTTTTATAGGGTTTTAGAGGCAGAAGCACTGGTACAGACACGAGAGGGCATGGTTACAGGGGGCTGATTGGTACGTTTACACGAGACCACAATTTGCGTCAAAGTTTGGCAGGGGCACCAAGATTCCAGGAGCTGGGTGGTCAAGGGGGGTAGGATGACCCCTTGACGTGGCCCGTCACCTGTTATTTTGTTTTTCCCTATCTTAGCTGAAACAGTCTCACAGATATCTATGAGAGTGAATAACACAAACTGTTTTTAGTATGACTGGGGCAGCCTGACCACAGATATCCCAAGTGGGTGACACAGCTAGGATTTCTCAGTAATTTTCCAGTTTCTCATCTGGCCTTCAGAGTTTTACAAAACAGTGGTGTCTCACAAAATGGCATTAGCTATGTTTAACTTAGTGTGAGGCTGGGGTCTTTCAGTCTGCCCATTTATAGCTGCTGTCCGACAATGTGTAGGTTCCTCTGAGCCAGGGGACCACCAAGGATGCTACACACAACACACTGCATCAGATGACTCTGGGGAGGACCATGCTGTTGTAGACCTCACCTCGTAGCTCTGGAAGAAGCCATGGAGGAGATTCACCAAACAATTGCTTCCTCAGTCTTGGCAGCACACTCTGGCCTCGCCCAATCCAACCTATACACTCTCTTCCCTCCTATGCTGCACCACAGCACATACCTCCCTCTGCCCCTGTTTCCACTACCCAGCAGCTCTTTGACCTCCAGGACTCCCACTACGTGTTTGTAGATCCACGAATTTCTGGTTAATGTCCACACCCCACCTGGGCTAAGCCTTTAAGTTGGTATCCTAGAGACATAAAAGAGCTCAGGCAGGCATTCAAGGAGGATCCAGGCCTCTTGAACTAAATCCCTCCTCAAAAGCCAAAATGCCACTTTAAACACGCCCCGGATTGGTGAGGTATCTGCTATTCCTCTCTAGCTGGCCCACTCTTCCTACAATGGGAGGTTCTCTTCAAAGATGAATGCCTCCAGCAGGTCAGGCAGAATCAGGGCTGAGGTGATATCACCTGGGGCTATGAGAGCTTCTCTGTCAGGAAGCTTTCTCCAAGGCAGCCCAGCAGGCAGCCCAGCCAGCAGCAGACTTTGACCAGGTAAGCCTCTGTACACTTCAAGCCTGGGACAGAATCATCCTGTCCTCCAGCTCACGAGACCCTGCCTCTTCCCTGCTTTTCCTCTGCCAAAAACCAGAAGAGACTCTCTCTGACTTTTTTCTTAGAACTAAAATGAGCTTAGAAAGAAAATTTCCTGGCCAAAGAGCTCCTCTTAAAAACATCATTTGAGAGGATATGACTTCTGAGTGCAGGCTCACCTGCCAAGGCCTCAGAGATAAACACTATGATAGATAGGTTGTGGCCACTCAGGATATTGGGACAGCTGCTTGCATTGCCCAGGCCTTTTCAGCAGCAATTAAAAAAGAAGGGGCTTGTATTACATACTTTTTGGTAAAAAAGGGCCCCTTAGGCCAGAAATGTCACCATCCCCAACACAGTCTATCCCTGATGCTGTAGGGGACAGAGATTATCACTCCCATTATGACAAAGATGACAAGTCTTTAAACTTAAAATGGAATGCAGTAAGAGGGGAAGCTGCTCTAATAGAGGTTTTATGGTGTCCAGCATCTCAGAAGTCTCCCACCGAAAGATAACCATGAAAATAAGTGACAAACCATCCAAATGCTTCATGGATACTTGAGCAGATAAAACTATTTTAAGACAACAAGAGGGCCCACAAGACTGGGAACTAGGCTGAAGAAATGGCTCATCAGTTAAGAGCACTTACTGTTCTTTCAAAGGACTCTGATTCAATTCCCAGCTCCCACATGGCAGCTCACAACTGCCTAAAACTCCAGTATCCAACACCATCACACAAAGCACCCCTAACAACAAACAAACCCCAGAAAGATGTTTAGTAAGAAAAAAAAAAAAAAAAAAACCTAAGTGGAATTAGAAATTTTAGTTTTTCCGCCAAGATGACACTGGAAGCGAAGAAGGAAGCTCCTGCCCCTCCCAAAGTGGCAGCCAAGATGAAGGCCTTGAAAGCTAAGAAAGCAGTGCCAAAAGCCATCCACAGCCAAAAAAGAAAATCCACAAGTCACCTACCTTCCGGTGGCCCAAGATCCTGCAGCTCTGGAGGCAGCCCAAATACCCTCAAAAGAGTGCACCCAGGAGAAACAAGCTTGACCACTAAACTATCATCAAATGCCCCCTGACCACCATGAAGAAGATAGAGGACAACAACACACTTGTGTTCATTGTGGCTGTCAAGGCTAACAAGCAACAGATCAAACAGGCTGTGGAGAAAGTGGCCAAAGTCAATACCATGATAAGGCCTGACAGAGAGAAGGCATATGTTCAGTTGGCTCTGGATTGTGTTGCCAACAAGATTGGGATCATCGAAACTGAGCCCAGCAACATACACTAAATATACACTTAATATACACTTTTCCACCATTAAAAAAAAAAAAAAAGACTGAGAGCTAATTCCCAGGCTGAAGCTTCTGAGCAGAGGAGATTGCTCTTATGCCTTTATCACTAAACAAGCCTTCAAATAATGGGATCCTGCTGGGTCTATGGGCATAATATACCCTCTCCTGGCTAATATTGCCACGAATCTTCTAGGAAGAGCTATCCTGGAGGCTCTGGAAGTTACTCTCACTAATCAGCCAAAAGAAAATTACAGTAGGGTAAATGATTATACCCACAGTAATAATTATACTCATAAAAACATTGAAAACCCTCCTCTGGCTTTCCCCCATTTCTAAGGGCCACTGTTAAATAGAACACTCCCTGCCTCAACTAGCTCTCCAACAAGCCTATCTGGGCTGGACAATGGCCTCTATCAAGGGAGAAACTTGAAGCACTCAACTCCATGGGGACACTTACTAGCCCCAGGGAGTGCTGAAAGGCTCTGCCCCGTGGGTGGTGCACTGAGAATTCTGAGGTGGTTGCACTAGATGTTATGATGAGAAATGGCAGTAATAGAGCCCTGCAAACCTTCGGAAAAGAGCCCAAGACCCTTGCCATACCCTTTTTTTCACTCCAATATTCAATGGCTACTCAGAAATCACTCTCACTTTGCTATTAGCAAAGCCTAATTGGATTCCCAGGACAAATTGATAATCTTTACCCTAAGAAGAGGTGGGTTTCTGCCCTTCCTCTGTTGTGGTGGCTAACCCCCCCTCCAGCTCTTTGCAAAGAAGCCCATCACCAAGGTCCCCTCAGTATTTACTGATGGAGGAAAAGAGGGGAGATGTGGCAATATTATACTCTTCCCTCAGGGATGAACTCCCCATTATTCAACTCAGAGAGTAGTTCCATCACTCCCCCCAATATAAGGAATTGTATGCTATTTATTTAGCCCTCACAGAAGTCAATGGGCCCTTTAGTCTTTTCTCAGTATATATGCTGTTAATCTGCTTCCTTGGTTATCAAGATCCTTTGTCAAACTAGATGACAACCCACTATCCATTCTGCTCTTTCTTGTCTCCACTCTTTTATAGGGAAGAACCACTCCCCCTGCATTCAGCATGTCAGACTCACAGTCCCCTGCCAGGTGTGATATCTGAGGGAAATGCCCTCACTGTTCAAACCGCTGCTGGAATGTTCACAGCCTCCATCGAGCAAGCAGACCAATTCCATTCATGAACACATACAACTACAAAAGACCCCTCAGGTCTTAAAACCATTGCTCTCTGGGAAATTGATGTCACCCACATTCCCCAATTCAGCCACCAAAATATGTCTTTGTTTCTATTCATTGAGTAATTGGCAAAGATTTTTCCATTCCTTCAGCTCTTTCCCCTGGTGACTGTTTCTTCTGCAGTATTTTTCTTTGCTTCTTGATTTTATATAGTCTTGTATGTCAGTCCTCGGGACACTTTCTTGCTGTGGAAAAGCTTTGCAGCAAATGGCACATGCCTTTGATTCCAGCACTCAGGAAGAAGAAGCAGGAGGATCTCTGTGAATTCGAGGCTAGCCTCATCTACAAAGATAGTTCCAGGACAGCCAAGGCTATACAGAAAAACCCTGTCTTGAAAACAAACAAATAAACCAACAATTTAATAAGACAATTTCTATGTTATCTTTTGGTAGTACATTAAAAAATATTTTATTTATTTTTAAATAAGAATATTTAATTTTTATTTTATCTTTAAGATATAAAAATATTTATATTTTATTCTAGCTAGGATTCTCTCAAGGAGGAAGAAAGCCAGTCAAGGCAATTCTAAACAAAGGAGCACTTCGAGACAAGCTAGAAAGTCTTGAGCCCTTCGGGGAGAATGTACTTTTTGACTTTACAGAATCTGGATATTAACATCTTTGGGAGGCACTCAGTAAATGGTAACTTCTCCACATGGTGCTTACAAAATTGAAAAATAAATCAAGGAAATAGCTTGTGGAGGCTGAGCCCAGACCTTCGACACTGTTCTAGTTTTGTTTCTCTTGCTGTAATAAAACACTGACCAAAGCAACTTATGGAGGAGAGGGTTTGTTTAATGTATAACTACATGGCACAGACCATCATAAGGGAAGGCAAGGCAGGAACTCAAGACAGTAACTTGAAGGAAAGCTTGCCCTTCCCCTCCCTTTACCTCCACTCACTTCACAGCCCAGAAGGATGGCAGGAACTGTGTGTTGGGGGGTGTAGAAGGAAGGAGGCTCTAGTTTCTAACTAACTCACTGGGTTAGCTGGGCCATCCTACACCAATTAGCAGCCAAGACAATCTCCAAAAGATATGCACATAGGCCAATCTGATCTGGGTAATTCCCCAATTAGGTCTCTCATCTCACATGACTCCAGGCTGTGTCAAGTTGATAGTTAAAGCTAACCTGAATAGTCACATCCTGGGTAATATGGCTGTCTATTGGTCTAAGAGGTTACTAATTCTTACCTCTTCATCCATCTTACAGCTTCATTAGTGTTGGGAGCAAAGCCCTGGGACCCTTCCTAAGGGCCTGACCTGCCAGATAAGCACCGGGTGCCAGCAGGCCATAGCTTCTTACAACCCATTGTTCCCAAAACTGTTTGCTTTGGGACACATCCGTGACCACCGATGTGACCACTGATGTTATCTTTGGGCCTTGTAACTCTTTAACCCACCTTCTTAGCCTTGGGAACTTCTCACCAAGGGTCTTGGTATTTTTCCACTATTACTTTCCTTTCTCGCCCCTCTCCCCCGCCCTGCCAAAACCACGTTTTAAAAGAAACACCAAAGTTCAATAAAGGAGACACTTGACCGGCAACCGTCTGCTTGTGTCCTTTCTCTCTCTCCCCCATCTTTTTCAGGATTGACCCCCTTCGCCCCCACAAATAACTGAGTCCCGCGGGGCGGGACAGAGTGGCGCCCAATGTGAGGCTCGAAGTACGGGTCTCTCCGGACGGACCCTGAAGCGAAGACCTTGGCCAAGGCAAGATTAGAGGCTCCCGTTCCATCACCCGTGGGACGACAAGAGTCTGGTAAGTAAATGCTTTACATTTCCGTCTAAATTCAAGATGGGGCAATCATTCGTTAAAGAATTAAAGACTTCCCTCAGAGAGAGAGGAATTCGGGTTAAGAAAAAAGACTTAAGTTCTTGGTTTTTGTGTCAGACATTTGTCCATGGTTTGTTATTGATGGGCCAGAGATATGCCAAAAAGTGGGATCAGGTTGGAGCCTGCCCTCTTGAGGACCTTAGAGAAAGAGGTCGAGATAAGATAATAGTTGTCCCCCTGTTACTACTGTTAATTCCCTAGCTTTCCCCATTTTTCCCAAAGAAGGCCCCTAAGTGGGCTGGGGCAAAGGGCATGGATCGGAGCCGGTGAGCAGGAGGAACTGGGACTCTACTTGTCTCCTTCCCACTCCCCTACCGAGGGCCAGGCTTTCGGAGAACTGGGTGGATGAGAACGCCTAAACCCTCAGAGGCCTAAGACCTGCCTCTGCCAGCTGCAGAGCTTAGCAGGACTCAATTTACTCAGCCCCCTCCCGGCTTCAGCCAGTGTCAGCTTCAGCCAGCTCTCAAACAGAAACCAGAAAGATGGAGCCACTTCTAGTTTTAAAGATTAAATTGTGTTCATTGATAAATTCTGAATTTTTCTAGTTCTGACTTAAAATCATGGTTATGCTGTGTATATATATTTAAATGTTTAAAAAGCAGGTACCGCGGTTGTTTTTGTCTTTGTCTCTGTGTTTTGTTTTTGTATGCCAGCCGTAAGTGTCTAAATGTTTCTGTGCAATGTTTGTGCGTGTAGTACCTTCTGTTCTCTGTTCTAAAAATTCCTCAGAGCTCGAGGTGCCTGTATCTGGGTAGCAAGACATGATTGAGGTGGTCACAGCTGCCGAAGTTCAGGGGGACGCCCCTAACTTCATCAGTATTTTCAATAAATTTGGCCAGCTGGTTAATGTTTCTTTTTGTCTCAATGTCTCTGTGCAGTATTTGTACCTTCTGTTTTCTGTTCTAAAAGGCCTCACGAAACTTGTTTAAAATGTGTGCCTATGTGTTCATTAGATCTATGAACGCATGGGTTACCACGTGGTGTATGAGGTACCTCAGTGCCTCACCGCCATCTTGACTTTAACATGTGGGTTATAATTTAACCGCCATCTTGGTATGGGTAAAAAAAAAAAAAAAAAAAAAAAAAAAA
>NW_026585742.1:14549295-14683106 GCF_907164565.1 Psammomys obesus | reverse complement strand
AAAAAAAAAAAAAAAAAAAAAAAAAAAAAAAAAACCTTGGTCAAATAATTCTCATTTCCTTCTAGGTTAAAAGAATGAGTTATTTTAAATTGGCATTGGTTTTAAAAATTAAGTTGTTTACATTGGTAAATCCTGGTTTTAAAATCTGGTTTTGTTAGATTTATGGTTATGCCTTGTGACTTCTCTCCTACAAAAGGGGTATTTTGTTTTGATATTGCAAAAACGGGTTTTAAAAAAATGTTTAAATGTTTAAGGCTATAAAATGTTTAAAGTGTATCAGGCATTTGGATATGACAATGATTTTGGGTATTTATTTTATCAATTTTACTAAATGAAACCCTGCCGTATTGTTTGTGCTAATTGAGAAAATCGCAGTTTTTAAAATGTATCTTGTGGAGAGCTGTTTGTTAAACTGCTTTGTTTATAGAAAAAATTGGCAGTTTCAGAACCTTTTGTAATAATGTAACTTGTTTTGGCTTTGCCTTTAAAAAGCAAATCGTAGACACTGGGCTCCAGCAGGATCATGTTAGGATGGAAAGGATTTTGATGAGAGTTTTTGTGTTGTCTGAAAAGCAAGAGAAAAAGAGCAAAAAAGTAAAAATGTCTAGTTAAGCCAGAAAAAGAAAGCTAGGAACCTGAAGGTATACAGAATGTTGCATAAGGTTAGTAAATGTATTATAAAAAGCCAGAGAGTTAGGTTGTGGATGCTCCACAGTGTTTGCTATATCATCATCAGCACCTAATGGCTATGTTTGGTATTGTCAGTCGCAGCCTGTGCTAACACGTGGCTAGCCGCCATGATGGTTCAGCAATAGAGAGAGCATGGAGCTGTAGTTTTGCCGCCATACTTGTTTGGGACTTACAGCTGAGTTCAGTTACACATGGCCAACCACCATGCTGGTCCGGAGATAAAGAGGGTGGAGCTATGAGTTTTCCACCATTTTGTTTAGGTCTCTGAGTTATGTTCAGTCATCTGATTAGTGCTAAATGCAAAGCTTTTTACTGTTCAATTTTAATGCAAGTGGTAGGAGCAGCAAGATTTGCTAGCTTCTCTATGAACTGTATCTGATTAAAAGGTTTGCTTTAATTTTAGTTCAAAAAGAACAGATTTAAAGTTATGCTAACAACTACAGTTGGTTAAGATGTTAAGCTATACCTAGTGTCTTTGTTTAGTTTTTTTTTTACACAGTTTAGAGCAGACGATAAAGAGTAACTCAAATATGCTGGCCCTCAAGCTTGTCAGAGATCTAATAAATATGGCATTTTAACATACGTAAGCTTATTATGACAAAGTCCAACCTGTTGATGCATCTTTTCAGGTGTCTAGCACATCTGTGCAAATAACAGTTACCTGCAGTATTGGCTGTGTTTTAAAGTTTTAATAAACAGTCTTTAAACATTTTTACAGATAGTGCCTATGTAGCTTAGTCTTTGTTCTTTGCCTAGGTTAGAGACTGCAAATTAAATTTAAACATCTTCTCCTGCTAAAATTATTTTTACAAATTCAAAATTTAATACAAAAAAAAAACCTTTTCCTTTTACATTGGACATTTACAAGCTCATTCTAACCTTCCAGGACCTTTAACTAAGGTAATTATAAAGCTGACTTGTTTAAACAATGTCCTTCTTGTGTTGTCCTTTTGCCTACTTCCCATCTTGGGGCCAATCCCTGTGGCCTTGTACCTAATGTTATTTGGCAAGTGGATGTTACACATATTCCTAAATTTGGTAATTTAAAATATGTTCATGTTTTTGTTGACACTTGTAGTGGGTTTATATTTTCCACACTCCAAACTGGTAAAGCTGGAAAAAATGTTATTGCTCATACGCTGTCAGCAATTGCTATATTAAAACTTCCAACACAACGTAAAACAGATAATAGCCCTGGCTATGTTGGAAATATGTTTTCAAAATTTTAAGAGTGGGCCCCCAGAGACATAAGCCTCAGGTTGCTAGGAGATGGGGCACAGGGAAGTTCAGGGGTTGCCATCCTGGCTACTCATAATTGGATGAGGAATTAGGTAGCTGACTTTCAGGTCTGGTCAGTCCTGGCCAGACACCTGAGGAATATCTGATCTTTAATTCACGTTCAGAACCTCCTGCTAGTGGGGATGTGGCTACAGCCAAAGATGAAAGAGCAATTAGCTTCAACCTGTGTCTTCTCTGAGGAGCGAGCCTGAGAGAAGGTCAGGGGCTCTTCAGAAGAATTGAGTCCATTTGGGTTGATTGCTAGGTGATGTTATCTCTCAAGCATAGATCTGGTCATTCTTTGCAGAGTGGAGGTCTTTGCTTGCTCACTTCCTTATCTCTGCCCAAGCAGAGGACCAGAGTCCGGGGCGGTTACTTTCTTCTGTACTCTGGAAAAGTACTGTGAGGCTTTAATTAACACTTTAATTAACAAGGGCCAGAAACTCGAAAATATGGACATTCAGCTGTGGAATGTTTCTGGCATATGGATACAGAAAGAGAGTTTGCTACTGTCCTATGGAAAGATCCTTTGGACAACAAATGGCATGGTCCAGATCCTGTCCTGATACAGGGCAGAGAAGCAGTTTGCATCAATCCTAAAGAGATAGATGCAGCCAGATGGTTGCCAGAATGATTAGTAAAGCATATAGATAATAATAATAACACTCATCAGTCCAGGGTAAAAGAATTACCCTGAGAACATATTCCTTTTATATCTCTTTACAGAAATGATGAAGAAAAAAAACAACTGTGATCCTTTGCCTCCAGCTGATATAGGTTCATGGTGGACTTAAGCAGCACAGGAATGGGCTCCTTCCCTATCTCCTTCCTTTCCTTGGTCCCCTGCTTATCTTATTGATAATTCTTTCAATAGGACCTGTTCTTTTCAATACAATTATGGCCTTGTAAAAATAAAATAAAGGGGGACCTTCTGGCATCTTGCTGCCCCCTAAATTTTGGCATCTGGCTTGACCGGACTACTGCCCAGATACAATAGTGCATTCCTGGCTGACCTGGAGCTTTCGATAAGATCATCTTCCTGAAATACCTTAAATCCTAATTTCCCTCAGGGCTCCCTAAGTAACTCTTCTGAAGAACTTTCCAAATTATCATTATTAACACATCTTGGTGGGCCATCCTGTGATTTCTAGTCACTTAGTACCCTGCCAAAGTCAATTACATTCCTTCTGCTTCTGCCCTTCAATGAAGAGGCCATACATCAAATTAACGCCACTGATTTTCAGGAATGCTGGGTGTGTTACTCACCACGGCCACCCTTCTACGAGGGCATAGCCTTACCCTTAGAAGTAATTACAACTAATAATTCTAATGCCTTACAGTGGCAGCACCCAGAGGGAGTCAGCCTTACAGTCACACAGGTGTCCGGAATTGGAACGTGCCTATTGGGACCTTCTATGCTTCCCCCGGTGGCTTTACATATATTGCTGCACCTAATGGCACTTATTTTGCCTGCTCCACTGGTCTTACTCCTAATCTTGTAACTCCACCTTTTTAGTCCATAGAGATTACTGCATCCTTGTACGGCTTTTCCCAAGGCTGACTATACATTCTAAGGATGAGTTCCTTCGGTTTTGGGAAAAAGGGGTACGTCCATCTCGAGTTAAATGTGAGCCCTTAACTGCCATTACTCTAACTGTAATTCTAGGGCTTGGAGCCGCTGGAGCTGGTACAGGCATAGCCTCCCTAATTACCTCCCAGCAACAATTTAATCAACTCTCCCTAGCAGTGGACAAAGACCTACAAGATTTGCAAAAAGGCTTACAGGACCTAAAAGATTCTATGGTGTCCTTATCTGAGGTAGTTTTACAAAACAGGCGCGGTCTAGATTTGGTTTTTCTCCAGGAAGGTGGACTCTGCGCTGCGCTCAAGGAAGAATGCTGCTTTTACACTGATAAAACAGGTTTAGTGCAAGGCAGTATCGATAAGGTTCGCTCCAGTTTGGAGGAACGAAAATGGAACAGAGAGATACAAGAGTCCTGGTATCAAAATTGGTTTTCCACATCCCCATGGCTAACCACTCTGCTTCCCAGTCTGCTAGGACCTTTTGTAGGTATCCTTTTGCTTCTCTCTTTTGGCCCTTGGGCCTTTAATCGTCTCACAAACTTTGTTAAGAACCAGGTGAGCTCCGCAATCAAGCCTGTTGGAGTCTACTACCACCGTCTGGCTGGGGAAGAAGAATCTGCCGTGGAGCTTCCACTTGATGCCCCAGCTTCCCACCCCCTTGATTTCTCCACCCTAGTATCTCCTGGCCCGAGATGGAAGTTCTGGGGCCGCTCTTCCAGTTAGACCTGGCTTTTTTTTGACTCTCATTAATTGGCGCAATGATTGGCTCGTTTTATATAATTGCTTAAAAACCAAGCGATAAATAGGTCCTATCGGGAAAACAAACACGTTACACTACCACAAAGTGAGTGGTCTGGCAAGTCAGAGACGGAATGAGTGGATAAGTCTCGGCCCACCTAAGACAGGACGACCTCGCCCAGAGGAGGCCGATCCAATGACGGGTAAGGGTCCAGCACCACTCTTCTAACAGACTCAGACCCCGTTTGTGCCGTTCGTGACAAATAATTTTTCTCACATAATCAAGACAGCTAATATACCTAGGGCCTTGCACTCTGAGGGATTCTTCCCATTGCACCAGAAATGGCCTAGGTCTGCCTACGATTGACGTGAGACCTGAGTCACCGAACCTTTGTAAACGTGAGTCCCTGGACCTATAAAATTCCCAAACTGTTTATGAAATCGCTGAGAGTCCTAAGAGGCCTCCCCCTCCTCTTTTAAAAGACAAATAGGGAGGAGATGTTGGGAGCAAAGCCCTGGGACCCTTCCTAAGGGCCTGACCTGCCAGATAAGCACCGGGTGCCAGCAGGCCATAGCTTCTTACAACCCATTGTTCCCAAAACTGTTTGCTTTGGGACACATCTGTGACCACCGATGTGACCACTGATGTTATCTTTGGGCCTTGTAACTCTTTAACCCACCTTCTTAGCCTTGGGAACTTCTCACCAAGGGTCTTGGTATTTTTCCACTATTACTTTCCTTTCTCGCCCCTCTCCCCCGCCCTGCCAAAACCACGTTTTAAAAGAAACACCAAAGTTCAATAAAGGAGACACTTGACCGGCAACCGTCTGCTTGTGTCCTTTCTCTCTCTCCCCCATCTTTTTCAGGATTGACCCCCTTTGCCCCCACGAATAACTAAGTCCCGCAGGACGGGACACGTTAGAGATTTCTTAACATTTCTACAGTACCAATGACTCACAGAAATTCCTAATTCTGCCATTCCATGTCATCAGCCTGAGAAAAGGGGGCAAAATTTCCTGGTCTGACATCTCAATCCATTAGGCAGCTTCCTGTTTCATGATTGTTTACCATCTCAGAGTATTGCCATTGCAAAATTCATATACCTAGCTTAAATTTCTCATAGTAAATTGAATACCATAAATGGTGTCTTGATATAAAATCTTGACATATGACAGTTCTAAATAAATTCTTTTAATTGCTGTCTAATAAATAGTAAAATGAGTTGGCAGTATGTATTGTCATAGACAGATCAAATATCAAAAATTTCAATATGATATTGTGTTAGTTTGTTTAGTAGGACAGAATTGTTTTAAAAGATTGTGAGATGTTGCTTAGAGGACACTATTTCAGTTAGATAAAAAGGATAATACTGAGTGATCTGTTGTACATTACATGTGCAGTTAATTACAACATATTGTACCCTGAAAAACACAATATAAAACAGGAAATATGAGTGTTCCCTCTGTGAAAGGGACAACACACATATATATCCAACAGCTTGATTAAGCCATTCTACGGTGTATATATACATCAAAGCATCAGGTCACACGTCATAACACATAGAATTTTATTTGCCAATTAAAAAACAGATTAACCATTTAGAGATCAGCCCATGAGAATTCTCTTTTTCCAACTCTTTGTGATTTCTGAAAGTCTACTTTTTTTTGCCCTTTCTTTATTCCTATCCCAAAGACCTTTTATGGAATCAAAAGAGAATCAATGTGAGGAAAGGTAGGCTATTGAATAGGCTCCGTCCTGCAGGGAAAATGGATGTTCAGTCAGAACCAATCTGACACTTAAAAGGTTGTCATCTGTGGAACGATTAAACCAACTCTTTAAGCGCACATGAGTTGTACTTTAACTTAATATCTTTGAAAATCACATGCTCCTTATACACTCTGTACTACGCTTAGTACAATTTGATAAATCCTAGTGAGCAGCAAGATTTTGAAAACTGTTAGTTCAGCACTGGAGAGCTGATGCTGCTACAGCTCTGCAGCAGGGGAGGTCAGAGGGTACCTGTGGTCTCTAGCAGAGATCTTAGTCAAGTGTAACTGAGCTGGGAGAGGTGGGAACCCAACCAAGTACTTAGTGAGAATTTATTAAATACATGAATCAAAACCACAGCCAGGAAGAAAAAAAAAATCAAGACTCTTATCTTACAGCAGCCATGTTTAAACAACAACAAAAAAAGTTAATTTTCCAGATGAAAGGAAATCTGAAACATAATTTACATAAATGGGGAGAAGCTCAAGATACAGTAACAATTCAATTTTCATCTTTTCCAAGTCATTCCATGTCCTTTGCTGGAAAAATAGAGGGGACAAGTCTTCAAGCATCATTCCTCTACTTAACTGCTGCTCAGTGATCATTCAGCATGCACTAAATATCATCCTTTTATAAATTAAAAGTAGAAGGTTTTTATATCAAAAATATATAATTATGCAATATTATGCTGCCTAGAAATAATTGGGGCTAATATATTAGGAATATTTACCTTCCGTCTTTTAGTGTAGTTTCTTTAGTAATCAGGATCATATTACATGTAGAAGTTTTATTCTTAGTCTTTTTTTCATTTAGTATTATGTTAAGGCCATTACATGTCATACCAAGTCTTTAAAGTTAGAATTTTATGGCCATGCTGTTCTCTCAACTGAATGCCCAGCACCCAATGTATATGCTATCTTCAACTGAATCAACATGCTAGCCTCAATATTACCTAACAAAATGTTACTATTTTATTAGACATTTCAAACTTTCCTAGTAACAACACTATTAATTACTGTTTATCACAAACCTTTTATGCTACTGACTATTCCCACAGGAAAGATTGCGAGACAGACAATGCCTGGGCCAAATGGGCAGTAAATTCTGTAATGGCTCAACACTCTCTACTAAAAGGTACTGTGGTGATGAAATCTATAAAATCCAACATGGCAGCCAACAGCTGTCTGTGACTACTGAGTACTAGAAACAGATAATTACAACTGAGAAGTGGAATTTTAATTAATTTTGGCAGTCACATGAAGTATAGCATGTGCTTTTCTATGGTCTTATTATGTCACCTTTGAAGATTGCCATAAAGAAAACTCTCATTTTGATTCCATAGACTTGAACTCAAGAACACACTCAGAATATGAAGACAGTGCCCTGCTGCCACATTTGTCATTTCCAGCAGATATGAGGCCAGGCCAAAAGGGCTTTATTAATGTTATGAAAATGAGCCTATGTATATATGGAAAGCCTCAAGAGACTCTTGCTTCCAGAAAAAATGGATGTGACCTTTCTTCTGCATGAATGTTCAACTGATGCTTCTGATGAATTTGGGGTGGGGGTGGGAAGCTGTCTCTCTATATTTCAAGATAAAATGCTGGCTCATTTATAAACATTGCCTGGGTTGGTTCTTTCCATCAACCTGTAATAAATCTCCTCTTCCTCCTCCCCCTCTCCTTCTCCTCCTCTTCCTCCTTCACTTCCTCCTCCTCCTCCTCTTCTTCTTCTTCTTTGACAGGGTCTAACTGTGTAGTCTTCACTGTCTTGGAACTTACCTGTCGATCAGGTAGGCCTTGAACTCAGAGATCCAACTGCTTCTGCTTCTTGAGTGCTGAAACTAAAGGTGTGCGCCACCACACCACCAGCACATTTTTTTAAAGTATAGTGATAGTAAAAAAAAAAAGTATTCAAGGTTCTTGATGCATCTGGATAGATTTCTTGCAATCAAGAAATAGTATCAGTTCATTCTCAGCACCAGTAAATGGGAGTCCTCATCTTGGTGTACCTCTCCTCAGCCCAGCTACTATTTTTATATACAAATCTAGCAGGTAAAAATGGTGCATAATTCTCATTGGAATTTGCTTTTCTTAAATCTCTGTGCACAAAATGCCATTTCAATACCCATCTTGAGCTGGAGCTGAGAAGATGGCTCAGTGGGACAGTGTTCACTATGCAAGCATGAGGACCTGAGTTGGAATCCTCAGCTCCCATATAAGAAGCCAGCTATGGCTACATCCAAGGCTGGAAACCCAGGACTATATGAGGTTGAGGCAAGAGGATCCCTAGAGCTTGCTGGCTGCCAGCCTGGCTCCAATATATCTTATTTTGGGTTCTTAAATACATTTCCACATTTCACCGCATTTGTCAGTCCTACCTAGCCTCTTTTACTGGTTCTTCCTCAACTCCAGATTCAAAATGTCATTTGTTTTTGCTTGTGTAAAACATTATACATATTTAATATATATATACTGTTGAGGCCCCCCAACATTCAGGTATGCCTGGAAGTGCCTAGGCCTTGCTACCTAACATAAGAACAGCCATTTTCTCTTCCCTAGCTCACGATTCAATACTTGCTACTTAAAATACAAGAATGATAAAGATGATAAATATATGTTCCGCTTTAGGGAAATCACAGTACCCTGCTATGTTCCTTTCTCATGGGAATAGTATGGTGCTAGAAAGTCCTCAGACCCCCAAGAGAGGGAACTGGGAAAAAAAACCCAAGTTCCCCTACTTATATACCAGCCAATCAGCTTAAAGGTCAGCTGAAATGTTTTGTCTAGCTACCTAGTCACAGTGTGCCTGGAATAGAATTGATTTCTGTTTGGTGTGTTTTCTTTTCTTTAAAAGTTCATGCTGAGAACAACTCATCAACACAGTTTGGCTAATGAGTCTACTGTGTCCCTAATCATGGTCAGTCTTGGGGTGTGCAGTTAATAAACCATCAACACCTTGACTGAGATTAGTATCTGAGTGGTCTGTGCAGCAATTCTTGGACTACAACAATACAACTGGAGGAGATGATGAGTATGTCTATGATCTTGGGGGTAAAGATAGATTTGTGAATGTATTGTTACTCCCATAATGGCTATACCAGTTATATTTCCACAAACAAAACCCCACAGCTCCCTCCCACCATACACACACTCCCAACACATCCCAGTTATCTTTTTTAGTGACAGCATGAATCTCATCATGGTTTAAATTGGCATTTCCATGATGATTAGTGATATTGAACTCTTTTTAAGTATACCTGCTGTTCATTTGTGTATCTTCTTTTGAGAAATATCTACTTGTGTTCTTTGCCCATGTTACACTTATTGGTTTGTCTGATGCTGTCATTTGAGTTTTGTATACTTTCTTTGTCAGTGTTCTATTGAAGAGACATCAAGACTATGACAACTCTTATAAAGGAAAGCATTTAATTGGGGCAGATATCATGCTGGAGAAGTAGCTGATAGTTCTACATCCGGATTGGCAGGCAGCAAGAAGAGAAAAACACTGAGCCTGGCTTGGGCTTCTGAAATCTCAAAGCCCACCCCTAGTGACATACAAAGCCATGCTTACTTTCACCAGGCCACACCTAGGCCTTCTCAAGTAGCGCCACTCCCTGGTGATCTAGCATTCAAACTGATGGGCCTATACGCATTCAATCTTACTCAAACCACTACATATATTTTTTTGGTTATTAATTCCTTAACCAGATGAAGGGCAGCACAGATTCTCTTCCTTCATGGAGGTTAATTCTTCATTCTGCTGAAGGTTTCCTTTTATGGGCAGGAGATCTTTTGTTTGATGTGATACCATTTGTCTAACTTTTTTCTTTCTTTTGGCCTCTGTTTTATAATTCATATTAAATAATATTTCATCTATCTTTAATTGTTTTTTGTTTATGGTATCAGATAAGGTTCTAATTTCACTGTTTTACATGTAAAATATTCTGTTTTCCCAACTCAATTTCTTATTTAGTATTTCTGTCAACCCTGTTAAAAATTGGTTGACAATATATTGATGAGCTTGATTCTCAGTGTTCTGTTCTACTCAGTTGTTTTATGTGTCTATTTTTCTACCAGTACCATAATGTTTGGAATACATAGCTTATGATACAATGTGATATCATAAGCACCTCTCATTGTTGCACCTTTCCTCAATCCAGCTATTATTTTTATATTCAAATTTAATGAGTAAAAATGGCACATAATTGTCATTGAAAGTTTTGTTCTTGATTAAGATTGTTTTGGATTGGTGGAAGGTCTTTGATTATTCCACATGAGACATTTTTTTTTCTGTTTCTATGAAAAATTGATAGAGCTCTCCATAGGTCTACAGAGTCTCTTGAGTAAATACATATTTTAATGATACAAATTTCTGCTCATTTACATATTCTTCAACTTTTGGTCAGATTTATTTATAACAATTTTATTCCTTTTAATTGTTTCAGAAACTGTATTGTTTTCTTAATTTCTCCTTTATATTCCTCATTGTTCAAATGTAGAAATGTAGCTGATTTTTATGATGATTTTGTATGTGATATTTTATTGAATTAATTTACTAGTGTTAATAAATTTCTGGTGGAATCTTCAAGCAGTACATATATGTATAAATATATGAAATATTATGTCATCTTTAATTCAGAAATTTTACCTTCTTTCTTTTTGGTTTGGTTGCCCTTTAGTTGTTCCTCTGGTCTAGTTGCTCAGGTCTCGCATTCTTTTGTACAGAAGTATGAAGAATGGGTGTCTTTCTTACTTCTTGTTTTAGTGGAAGCTTCCAGCCTTCCACCACTGGATATGGAACTAAGTATGGGTTTGTCATAAGTGGCTTTTGTTATGTTGGGAATATTCCTTATAGATTAAATTTTTTGAGAGTTTTTATGGCACTCTCCATAAACTAAGTTGGAAATGATGTCCAATTTATTTCTGATCTTAAACTTGTCTGCATATATTAATATAATTGTGTAAATTGTATCTTTCATTCTATTAATGTACTGTAGTACTTTTATTGATTTGCATATAGAAACCCATTCTTAAATATCTAGGATAATTCTATTTGAGCATCATCATGTGTTTTTAAATTCAGTTTGTTAGTATTTTGTTGAGATTCATTCATCAAATACGTTGGCTAGTAATTTTCTCCTCTTGTAGCATGGCTTTGAGTTTAGGGTAAATCTAGCCTCAAAAAAATGGTCTTGGAAGTATTCTGTTCAATTTTGAGGAAGAGTCTAAGAAGGACCAACAGTAGCTTTTCTTTAACATTTGATAGACTCCAGAGGGAAGTCATAGCGCAGGGGATTTTTGTTGTTGGAGGATATTGATTACAGAGTCAGTCTCCTTACATGTTGCTATTGACCTGTTTATATCTATTGGTTTGTTCAGATTTTCTGTTTTGCCATGATTCAGTCCTGGGAAATTACAAGCTCTGGTGACTTCTTTGGAGTTCTTTTCTCTTTTTTCATATGTTACATAAGTTTATCAAATTTGTTTGTTTTTTTTTTTAAGGGCTTACTGTTAATTTTATTAAAATTTATTGGTTTTAGTATCTATTTCTACACTTAGCTTTATATTTATTTCTCCAACTAACCTTGGACTTAGTTTGCTTTTCCCCCCTAGTATTTAGGTGTGTAAAGTTAGGCTGGTTATCTCACATTTTTCTTTTTTCTTCCTACAGTCATTTAGCCCTATCAACTTGCTTTTGAGAACCGATTTTGCTGTAAGTTTTTATATGATGTTTCCAATTTTCTTTGTCTCAAGATACTTCTTTCTTTCCCCTCTGAAATACTTGTTCAGAAGCATATTGTTTCATTTCCAGGTAATTGTGAATTTTCCAATCTTCCTTCTTTATTGATTTCTCACTTTATTTTACTCTAAGTAGAATCTTGATATGATTTCAGTCTTCTTAAATAACTTTTCTTTGGATTTTTGAGGCAGGCTTTCTCTGTGTAGCCTTGGCTGTCCTGGACTCACTTTGTAGACTAGGCTGGCCTTGAACTCACAGAGATCTTCCCGACTCTGCCTCTCTGAGTGCTGCGATTACAGGCATGTGCCACTGTGCCCGGCTTCTCAAATAAACTTAGTAAGACTTATGCTATAAGACTATGTAATCTGTATGGCTATATGATCTATACTGGAGAATATGTACAGTTGGGAAGAACATGTAGCCTGCTGCTGTTGAATGTGTATATTGGTCTCTAATATTGTCTAGATCTGCATTTTTAGTGCTTTACTATTGTTATAATAGCTAGATTAAAAACTCCCCATCTTCATTTTCAAATTTTCTCAAAGATTAGGATCCTATAACCGTAGGATAGCTGAGATGATAATGACATGATGTGAAGTAAAGAGGCACCTGAAAGAAGATGATAAGTCTAGGGTATGTGTTTCACCACCAAAAATGTGGTTGGCTCTATGCCTTTGTCCCTTTGATACAAAACTTTCTGCAACATCCTAAATGGTGACTTTGAGAGTGAAGAATAAAGATACAGAACAGGCTAAAGCTGGCCCACTGTTGACATGCCACTGTGAGCATGAAGCCATTGATATCCAGAGGTCTTTCACAACCATCTTGTGATCTGTATCACTATAGCCATAATGCCTTTCTTACTCTGTTAGTTCTACAGAGGCAGACTGTATCTCATTTCACCTGTCTTCACTAGCACAATGCCATGAGCATAACAAACACTCGAGTACTAATAAACAAGGAAATCTTTCTAAATTTCATCAGTATAATAGAGAATCAGGGTAGTCAATAGGCCTCAAATTCTAGCAAGCCAGGACTTCAGAGATAAAGGGTTCCTTGTTTCCTCCCCAAACATACACTTGCAAAAGCCTTTTTTTTTCCTCTGAATTTTCTCTCTACAAGAAACGCTTTTGTTTGTGATTGTACACCTTCACAACATTGCAAGAATTGCTTAAGGTTTTAGAACACTGATGCTATTGATCCATAAGGGCAAGAAGTTAAATATTAAGATGCCTTATCTGTCTCTGAGTGATGCCTCCCATCTCCATCCACTGTTGGTGTGGTGGTGGCAAGGATACCTGCTGTTCAGAAACCATCTGAAGTTACTTCCAAGAAGTAATTGCTTTCATAATGAACCTTATAATTAAACAGTAATTGAAGTCTCCTGTGGTTTCATGCCCAGGTCTTACCTAGGGCCTAAGGAGATGAACTACATGACTTAAAAGGCAGAACGAAATTCACTGTTTCTCCAATGAGAGGAGGCCTTTGCCTGACAGCCTGGCTTTTGTCAGACCCAGCTGGATATCCAGTACTATAGTTTGCAAATCTGCCCTATTCTGACATCAGCCTAGCCCACCCAGAAGTGGCTGCCAGAGAACTGAGGAAGGTTAGAGCTGAAATGATCTGGGTCAGGTGGCAGATGAGATGCCTCACCAGGGAAACTCAGTGAAAGAAAACAGTGAAGATAACACTAGGATTGCAGAGTGTGCCTCCATTAACACAGTCTGCTACACAAAGCATCACAGGAAGGGAAAGAATTAAAATACCCCACCAAGGAAGAAATCCCGACTGTTACAATAATCATTTTATCTGTATGAGTTCTTGGTTGTATGTCTGGCACCCACAGAACCAGAAGAAGGCATTGGTTCTCTGGGAACTGGAGTTAAAGAGGGTTGTGAGCCACCATGTGGGTGCTGAGAACTGAACCCAGGCCCTTCAGAAGAACATAAGTGCTTTTAGCTGCTAAGCCATCTCTCCAGCCCCATGATGTGATTTTTTTAAAACTAATGCACTTTTATTATACTTTGCCCTTTTGCCTAGCAAGATGTGCCCACTGATACGATAGTGGCATGACTGCCAAGGGAGCAGCCAGCCACATTATGAAAGTAAAAGGGGAGACTTTGGGAAGAAGAAGGGAATCAGAGGAAGAAAGAGTGAGCTAAAAGACAGTGGTAGGTTGTATATGTTCAAAGTATATCGAATACCTGTGTAAAAATATGAAAATAATGAAACTCATTATTATGTATAATGAATATATGCTAATAAAAAATGAAATAATAACCTTAGAAGTGGAAACTTGGGAAGGTAGAGTGACTTTACTAGGGTTACAAGACAAGAAATGACCAAAGGATTTAGGAAATAAAACTCCTTCAGAGTGACCATAACCAGACCTACATCTCCAGTGGAAGCCTCCTACCCTATCTGAGGCCAAGCCATCTCCTTGAAAACCAGAAGCCTCCTAACCCACTAGAAGCCAGGCCAGTATCCTAAACCCAAGAGGACCCCTGGCTAGATCAGAGGTCACATACATTGTCAGAACTCCAGCCCCTGACTTGAGCAGAAACCCTTGCTCGAACAGAGGCCTTCCAGGCCATCAAGAGTCAAGTATCCAACTCAGGCAGAGACACTCCACTCCATCACAGGCTACTCTAGCCAGAAGACCAGAGAAGAAACAGGGACTAAGGAAGAAAACACCCATCCAACAAAGACAAACCCAGAAATCGCTACCTAGACCTATAATCACTCCAAATCCAGATGCCTAGATAATAGTAGGAACAAAATCAACAACAGCTAAGGCACTATGTCATCATCAGAGCCCAGCTATCCTACTACAGCAAGTCCTGTATATTCTAACATAGCTAAAGAACAGGAAAATAACCTTAAAACAACCTTTATGAAGATGATAGAGGTCCTTAAAGAGGAAATAAATAAATCCCACAAACAAGTTGAAGAAAAGACAAACAAAAAATTGAAGGAAATGAATAAATTTCTTTTAAAAAAATCAAGGAAAAGACAATCAATAAATTGGGGGAATCAATATATCTCTTAAAGAAAGCCGTACAGCCAAGAAAAAAAAAAAAACAGTCAAAGTAAATCAATAAAATTGTTCAAAAACTGAAAATGGAAATAAAAACAATAAAGAAAACACAGAGAATACTGAAAATAAAAAATCTAGATAAAAGAACAGAAACTACAGACACAAACATCACCAACAATCTCTCAGGCATTGAGAGTTAAATCTAAAAAACTTCTTACACAAAACATTCAGGAAATTTGAGACACTATGAAAATATCAAACTTAAGAATAATATGAATTAAAGAAAAAGAAGATTCCCAGCTTAAAGACACTAAACATATCTTAAACAAAATCACAGAAGGAAAATTTTCTAACCTAAGGAAGAACATGCCTATAAAGGTACAAGAACACCAAATAGATTGGACCAGAAATGAAAGTCCCCTCCCCACATAATAATTAAAACACTAAACACACAAAACAATATAAGAATATTAAAAGCTTCAAGGGAAAAAAGCCAAGTTACTTATAAAGTCAGGCCTTTAGAATTCCACCTGACTGATCAATGGAGACTCTATAAGCCAGAAGAGCCTGGACAGGTGTGCTGCAGACCCTGAGAGAACACAGATGCCAGCCCAGACTACTACACCCAGCAAAACTTTCAATCAACATAAATAGACAAAATAAGTTATGTCATCATAAAGTCAAATTTAAACAAGCCATCCCTTCAGAAGATACTAGAAGGAAAACTCCAATCCAAGATGCTTAACTACACCCACAAAAATACAGGAAATAAATAATCTCACACCAGCAAGATCCAAAGAAGGGAAACATGCACACATACCACCACCACCACCACCAACTACTACAAAAAAAAAAAAAAACAAAAAAACAGGAATTAACAATCATTGGTCATTAATATCTCTCAATACCAATATCAATGGACTTAATTCTCCAATAAAAAGTCACAGACTAAGAGAATGGGTACCAAAATAGGATTCATGCTTCTGCTGCATACAAGAACCACACCTCAACAATAGACATTACCTCATAGTAAAAGGTTGAAAAAATATCTTCCAAGCAAATGAACCCCCAAAGCAAGCTGATGTAGCTACTCTAGTATCTAGTAAAATAGACTTCAAACCAAAATTAATCAAAAGACATGAAAAAAGACAATTCATATTCATCAAAGGAAAAATCCACCAAGATGACATCTCAATTCTGTTGTTTTGTTATTAAAAACCTAAATCCCAAATACTCAGTTTTACCAATGAAGACTCAGGAGCCAAATGCTGAGGTGAAAGCCTACCTGGTCAGAGAGGCAGCAAAATTACGCAGCTGACCTTTCTTCTTAGGTGAAGTCCCAGAAGAAAAAATCCCTTCTTATCTACACTGTCTTCAAAGCCTTTTCAAACTGAATGTCCCTCCCTTCTATTTCCTGTGCATCTCTCTAGCCATCCTCCAGGCTTCCTCTCACTCTCTATAGTTTTTTCCCCACATTCACTTGCTGTAACTGGTTGTTTGCTCCAACTCTTTTTTTTTTATATATATACTTTTTATTTTTTTATATTGATCACAGGTTATTTACTTTGTATCCCGGCCATAGCCCCCTCCCTCATTTCCTCCCAATCCCACCCTTCCTCCCTCATCTCCTCCCTGCCCCTTTCCAAGTCCACTGATAGGGGAGGTCCTCCTCCCCTTCCATCTGACCCTAGCTTATCAGGTATCTTCAGGACTGGCTGCAAAGTTCTCCTCTGTGGCCTAGTAAGGCTGCTCCTCCCTCGGGGGCAGAAGGGGAGGTCACAGAGCCAGCCATTGAGTTCATGTCAGAAATAGTCCCTGTTCTCCTTACTAGAGAACTCACTTGGATACTGAGCTACCATGGGCTACATCCGAGCAAGGATTCTAGGTTATATCCATACATGGTCCTTGGTTGGAGAAACAGTCTCATAAAAGACCCCTGTGCCCAGATATATTTGGTCCTTGTGGAGCTCCTGTCCTCTTCAGGTCATACTAACTCACCTTCTTTCATATGAATCCCTGCACTCTGCCCAAGGTTGCTCCACCTCTTGACCTAGAGTTAACTTTATTTCATTTTGTTTACAGAAAGATCTTGAATTAAAAGTGTGTGCTAGGGCTCAGCCACACTGTAACTAGAAACAGGTTTTCCCAGTATACAATCTAGGAGTTCACAATGTGATCTAATATCCTGCAACACAATTCTGAATATTTCAATATCCCACTCTCACCAGCAGAAAGGATATCCAGACAAAAACTAAACAAAGAAATATTGGAGCTAACTGCTGTCATGAATCTAATAGACCTAAGAGATATCTACAGAACATTTCACCCAAACACAAAACAATGTACCATCTTCTCAACACCTCACAAAACATTCTCCAAAACTGACCACACACTCAGTCACAAAGCAAGTCACAACAGTCACAAAAATAATCCCCTACATTCTATCAGACCACCATGGATTAAAGCTGGATTTCAACAGCAACAGAAACAACAGAAAGCCTACAAACTCATGGAAACTGAACAACTCTATGCTGAATGACTACTGAATAAAGGCAGAAATAAAGAAAAAATAAGACTTCTAGAATTCAATGAAACTGAACACACAACATACTCATATTTAGAACACAATGAAAGCTATGCTAAGAGGAAAGTTCATAGCATAATGTGGCTTTGTAAAGAAATTGGAGAGATCTCATACTAGCAACTTAACAACACACCCAAAACTCTAGAACAAAAGGAATCAAACACGCACAACAGAAGCAGATGCAGGAAATGAGGGCTGAAATAAATAAAATAGAAACAAAGAGAACAATACAAAGAATCAGTGAAAAAAAGTTGGTTCTCTGAGAAAATCAGCAAGATGCATAAACCCTTATCCAAACTAACTAAAAAACAGGAAGAGAATATATAAATTAACAAAATCAAAATATATAAATTAAAAAAATCAAAATACGCATAAAAAACAGATAACAAAAAAAATCCAGAAAATCATCAGTTCATACTTCAAAAACCTGTACTCCACACAATTGAAAATCTAAAAGAAATGGATAATTTCATTGATAGATACCAGTTGCCAAAGTTAAATTAAGATTGGCCAAACAATCTAAATAGATCTATAACCTCTAGTGAAATAGAAGTAGTCATTAAAAATCTCTACCAAAAAAGGCCGGACAGTGTTAGCACAGAATTCTTTTTTTTTAATTTTTTAAATTTATTACAACTTATTTACTTTCTATCCCAGCTGTAGCCCCCTCCCTCATCTCCTCCCAATCCCACCCTCTCTCCCTCATCTCCTCCCATGTCCTTTCCCCAGTCCTCCTCCCCTTCCCTCTGACCCTAGCCTATCAGGTCTCATTAGGACTGGCTGCATTGTCTTCCTCTGTGGCCTGGTAAGGCTGCTTCCCCCTCAAGGGGTAGTGATCAAAGAGCCAGCCACTGAGTTCATGTTAGAGACAGTCCCTGTTTCCCTTACTAGGGAGTCAACTTGAACACTGAGCTGCCATGGGCTACATCTGTGCAGGGATTCTAGTTTATCTCTATGAATAGTCCTTGGTTGGAGTATCAGTCTCAGAAAAAAAACCCTGGGTCCAGAATTTTTGGTTCTGATGCTCTCCTTATGGAACTCCAGTCCCCTCCAGGTCTTTCTATCTCCTTCTTCTTTCATAAGATTCTCTGCACTCTGCCCAAAGTTTAGCTGTGAGTCTCAGCATCTGCTTAAATACCCTGCTGGTTAGAGTCTTTCAGGGGCCCTCTGTAGTAGGCTCCTGTCTTGTTCCTTGTTTTCCACCTCTTCCAATGTCTATCCCATTTGCCTTTCTGAATGAGGATTGATGATCTTACCCAGGATCCTCTTTCTTGCTTAGCTTGTTTATGTGTACAGATTTTCATATGTTTATCCTATATTATATGTCTAAAATACACTTATAAGTGAGTATATACCATGTGTGTCTTTCTGCTTCTGGGATATCACTCAGGATGATCTTTTCTAGTTCCCACCATTTGCCTTCAAATTTCATGATTTCCTTGTTTTTGATAGCTGAGTAGTATTCCACTGTGTAAATGTACCACAATTTCTGTATCCATTCCTCAACTGAGGGACATCTGGGTTGTTTCTAGATTCTGACTATAATGAATAAAGCTGCTATGAATATGCCTGAGCAAATGTCCTTGTTGTATACTTGAGCATATTTTGGAAATATGCCTAGGAGTGCTATAGCTGGATCTTGAGGTAGCACTATTCTTAATTGTCTGAGAGAGCACCAGATTGCTTTCCAAAGTGGTTGTAAAAGTTCCCATTCCCACCAGCAATTGAGGAGGGTTCCCCTTTCTCCATATCCTCTCTAGCATGTGCTGTCACTTGAGTTTTTGATCTTAGCCATTCTGATGAGTGTGAGGTGAAATCTTAGGGTCGTTTTGACTTGCATTTCCCTGATGACTAAGGACATTAATAAAAGATCTTCTGGAGGTATCTCCATCTCTGATATCAAGCTGTACTATAGAGAAATAGTAATAAAAACTGCCTGGTACTGGCATAGAAACAGACTGGTGGAACAATGGAATCAAATAGAAGACCCAGAAATAAACACACACACTTATGGACACCTGATTTTTGAAAAAGAAGCCAAACCATACAGTGGGAAAAAAAAGATTTCATCTTCAACAAATGGTGCTGGTCTAACTGGATATCTACATGCAGAAAAATGAAAATAGATTCATACTTATCACCCTACATAAAATTAAAATCCAAGTGGATCAAAGACCTCAACATAAATCCAGACACACTAAATCTGTTAGAAGAAAAAGTGGGAAAGAGCCTTGAACTCATTGGCACAGGAGACAACTTACTGAACAGAACATCAACAACACAGGCTCTAAGATCAACAATCAATAAATTGGACCTCATGAAACTGAAAAGCTTCTGTAAAGTAAAGGACACTGTCATCAGAACAAAACAACAGCCTGTTGTTTTGTAGATTGGGAAAGGATCTTCACTAACCCTATATCTGACAGAGGGCTAATATTCAGAATATATAAAGAACTCAAGAAGTTAAACAGCAACAAATCAAGTATTCCAATTAAAAAATGGGATATGGAACTAAACAAAGAATTCTCAATAGAGGAATATCAAATGGCAGAGAAACACTTAAAGAAATGCTCAACATCCTTAGTCATCAGGGAAATGTAAATCAAAATGACCCTGGGATTTCACCTTACACCTATCAGAATGGTTAAGCACAGAATTCTATCAGACTTTCAAAGAAAAGTTAACACCAATACTCCTCAAATTGTTCCATAAAATATTAACAGAAAGACCATTGCCAAATTTGTCTTATTAGGTTACTGTCACTCTGATACCCATACCACACAAAGGTTCAATAAAGAATGAGAATTACAATCCAGTTTCCCTCATGAACATAGATGTTAAAATACTTGCAAACAAAATCTAAGAACACATCAAAAAGATCACCAACCATGATCAAGTAACCTTCATTCCAGAGATGCAGGAATGGTTCAGTGTACAAAAATCAGTCAATGCAATCCACCACATAAACAAACTGAAAGACAAAAACAGACAGACAAACAAACAAACATGAGCATCTCATTAATGCCAAAAAAGCTTTTGACAAAATCCAACACCCCTTCATGGTAAAAATCTTGGAGAGAGCAGGGATACAAAGGACATAACTAAACATAATAAAGGTAATTTACAGCAAGCGTATAGCCAACATGAAATTAAATGGAGAGAAACTCAAAGCAACTCTACTAAAATCATAAATGAGACAAGGCTATCCACTCTCTCCATATATAATTAATATAGTACTTGAAGTTCTAGCTAGAGCAATAAGACAACTAAAGGAGATCAAGAGGATTCAATTTGGAAAGGGAGAAGTCAAAGTATTGCTATTCACAGATGATACGATAGTATACATAAGTGACCCCAAAAGTTTTAGCAGGAAATGCCTACATCTGATAAACACCTTCACCTGGATAAAAAAAATCAATTAAAAAAATCAGTAGCCCTCCCATATACAAACAATAAACAAGCTGAGAAAGAAATCAGGAAAACAACATCCTTCATAATAGTTACAAATAAGGCTAAACATCTTGAAGTAACTCTAACCAAGCAAGCAAAAGACCTGTATGATAAAATCTCCAAGTCTTTGAAGAAGGAAATTGAAGAAGATGGAAAGATCTCCCAGATTCATGGATTGGTAAGATCAACATAATAAAAATGACCATCTTACCAAAAGTTAATGAAATACCCACCAAAATTCCAACACAATACTTTTCAGATCTTGAAAGAACAATTTTCAACTTTGTATGAAAACACATAAAACCCAAGAGAGCTAGAACAATCCTCTATAGTGGTACCTCTGGAGGTCTCACCATTCCTGATTTCAAGCTATACTACAGAGCTATAGTAATTAAAAATACATGACTTCAGCATAATAACAGAAAAATTGATCAACTGAATCAAATTGAAGACACAGATATAAATCTACACACCTATGGACACCTGATATTTTTTATAAAGAAAGCATCTTCAACAAATGGTGCTAGTCTAACTGGGTGTCTGCATATATAGAAGAATGAAAATAGATTCATATCTATCTATCACCTGCACAAAACTCATCTAAGCAGATCAAAGACCTCAACAGAAAATGAGAAATACTCAATCTGATAGAAGAGAAAGTGGGGGATAGCCTTGGACATATTGCCATAGGAGACAACTCCTGAACAGAACAACAATAGCACAGGTACTAAGATCAACAATTAATAAATGGGACCTCATAAAACTAAAAAGCTCCTATAAGGCAAAGGACAAAATGTCAGCCTATAGAATGCGAAAAAAAAAAATCTTCAACTCCACATCTGACAGAGGGCTAATATCCAAAATATATAAAGAACTCAAGAAACTAGACATCAATAAGTTAAGTAATCCAATTTAAAAATAGGGTACAAATCTAAACAAAGAATTCTCAACAGAGGAATCTCAAATGGCCAGGAAATACTTTTAAAATGTTCAACATCATTAACCATCAGGGAAATGCAAATTAAAACTACTTTGATATTTCATCTTACACCTGTCAGAGTGACAGCTCATGCTGGCATGGATCTGGAGTAAGAGGAACATTCCTCCATTGCTGTCAGGAGTACAAACTTGTACAATCACTTTTTAAATCAATATGGTGATTTCTCAGAAAATTGGGAAAAGTTCTACCTCAAGACCCAGCAATACCACTTCTGGGCATATACCCAAAAGATGCTCCACCATACAACAAGGGCACTTGCTCAACTATGTTAAGAGAAACTTTATTTGTAGTTATTGCTTCCAGAAACTGGAAACAACCTAGATGTCCCTCAGCCAAAGAATGGATAAAAAAAAAAAAAAAAACAATGTGGTACATTTACACAATAGAGTATTGCTCAACTGTTTAAAAAAACGACATCATGAAATTTGCAGGCAAATGGATTGAACTTGAAAAAACTTTTGTGAATAAGGGATCCAGACCCAGAAAGACAAACATGGTTTGTACTCACTTATAAGTGGATATTAGCTGTAAAGAAAAGAATAATCAATCATGCTAAAATCCACAGACCCAGAGAAACTAAGTAATAAGAAGGGCTTCAGTGGGGACACAAGGTTCCTTCTGGGAAGGAGAAACAGAATAGATTTCATGGGTGAACTCAGGGCGAGTTGGGATGGGAATAGGAGAGATCAGCTGGCGAAAGGGGAGGTGAAGGGAGAGAGCTGGATTTAGGGGGATTTGAGGGATTTGAGCTGGATTTGAGGGGCACAGTAGAAACCTAGTGCAATGGAAACTCCATGGAGTCTATGAGGTGACACTAGTAAAGACTCCTAGTAATGGGGGCATGGAGCCTGAAATGGCCATCCTCTGCAACCAGACAAGGCCTCAAGTGGACCAACCCAGCCACAAAACTTCCAACCAACAGTTTGTCATACCTGCAGGATGTGCTGGAACTGTAGACTAGCATAATGGTCAGCAGAGAAACCAGAGAGACTTCATCCAGCAACTGATGGTAGCAGATGCAGAGTCCCACAGCCAAATATTAGGTGGAGCTTGGGGAGTCTTGTGGAGGAAGGGGAGGAAGGATTGGAGGAGCCAGAGAGGTCAAGGACATCACAAGAACACAGACCACATAATCAACTGATAGGGAGCTTGAGTGGGAGCCTGTAAGGGTCTGACCTACTCTGCATATATGTTATGGTTGTATAGCTTGGTGTTCTTGGTGCGAGCCCTAACAGTGGGATCAGGGAATGTCTTTGACTCTTTTGTCTACTTTGGGACCCTTTTTTTTCCTACTGGGTTGCCTCATTCCGGCTTGATGTAAGAGCATGTGCCTGATCTTATTGTAGCTTGTTATGCCATATTTAGTTGATCTCTGGGAGGCCTGCTCTTTTCTGAGGGGAGGTAGAGGAGGTGGATCTTTAAGAAAGAGGATGAGGGAGAGACTGGGGAGAGGGGAGGGAGGGGAAACTGCAGTATGGATGTAATATATGAGAAAAGAATAAATTAGAAGGGGGAAACTCCTTCAGAGTCCCAAATATGTTGTTTATGTGGGATAAATGAAGATCATTGAGAAAGAGCAGCTTGGAGGACAGGTGAGTTAAATCTGTGACATTTGAGCATAAGATGTCTGTAGATGATCTAAAAAGCAATATCAAGCACACAATTGAATACTACAAATCTGAACCTGAGGGAACACAAGTGAAAGGGGCTTAGTGTTGCAGGATATTTGATTCCATTGTGAACGCCAAGATTGTGAACTGTAAAAACCTGTTTTTGATTGTGGTGTGGCTCAGTCTTTGATACTAGAACTTTCTATTTACTGTAAACAAGTACTTGTGGTATGGCTCAGTCCTAGTACACACCTTTATTCCAAAAAATTTCTGTAAACAGGATTAAGTAAAGTTAACCCTAGCTTAAGAGGAGAAGTAAGCAACCAGATTGACAGGAAGTGAACATGGGAAAACACCACAGAGAGTGAGAGGAAGTCTGGAGGAGGGATAGAGAGATACACAGGAAGTAGAAAGGAGCTACCTTGAATTGAAGGGTATTCAAGACAGAGTAGAGAAAGAGAAAGAGCTTTTTCCTTTTGGGACATCAGCTGAGTACGAAGGTCAGCTGGGTGCGTTCTCTGCCTCTCTGAGCTAGGAAGTTTTCACCCCAACATCTGGCTCCTGAGTCTTTTTTGGTAAAATCAAATGGTTGGGATTTTCTTCCTTTATAACAACAGCTTAGTAGCCATCAGGTTTTCCAGGCTATTTGAAACTACCATGGAGTAAGGGTAAGGCAAGCAAGCTCAGGCAGGGAATAGAAAATGCAGAACAAGATGCCATCTGTAAAACAAAGAGGAGTCAGGAAGTTGCCTTCAAATCAGTGACAAGGAAGATGAGTGGGTATTAGTAAAGATGAAAAAGGGAGGTTTCAAGGGGAGAAAAGTGTTTTGTAATTGGAGCACAGGCAGCTAGTTTCTTTCCCCTTTCCCTTAACAAAATCTAGTTCCAGTGCAGCAGTGAGTCTGGGGAACAGACTCACAGACTTTAGTCCCCAGGCTCCTCTATAGTCCAAACACATCTCCTGTCCAACCTAAGCAGATGTCTATACACTTGAAGATGTTAGAAATCTACCACTCTCGTGATCTAAAGGGGCACATGGCTGCCACTTCACTTTAGCCCTTGGCCTTTTCTCCTTTCTTCCTTCTTAAATTCTGTGCCCAGAAGTGCAGCAGAAATGTGCTTGAAAATAAAAGACAAACAAAATAAACAAGAAGCCTGGCCTCTGGTGACCTCGGTTGAAGTGAGAAGCCAGAGGATCCACCTTGGCTCGTCTCTCAAGCCAGGGTGCTCCAACCCACCCTTAACCATCCTTCTGACCCACTTTCCTCCAAGTACCTCTGCCAGGTTGGCATTCTGGGGGTCACATCTTGTCCCGCCTGGCTTCATGAAGAAGATTCCAGGCCTCCAGAATTACACCCTCTAACCTGCTGGCACCATCTGTCAAAAAGTGAACACTTGTATTAATCTTCACTTAAAACCCTCCTACCATCCTTTGCTGCTTAGTGAGTAAAGCAAAAGTCCTCAGCTACACAGACAGGTCTTTGACTGTTTGGCCCATATGTGGAGAGTACTAGGATCACACAGTATGAGAAAACATACTGTGTGTATGTATTTCAATGTATTTTGAACAGGAACCATGCACCAAAGCCTTGTTCTAGGAACTTTACACTTCTGTAATAGTCAACAGCCTCTGCTCAGACATCTGGTATTAGTAGTCTCCCGAGGACTCTTTCTCAGAAAGGTGATGTCACTTGCTCCAGTACACAAGGTAAGCTTAGGTGGAGAAGGCCTGGGTGTCAAAATTCTTTCCCCCCAAGTCAGAGACTTAGCATGAAAGAATGTACTTTTTGCTTTCCTAATTCCCTTCCTCTATCTTAAATGGACCAGGTGAAGGGTGGCAGGCACATCCAGTCTTCCCTAGAAACCTACACACTTCTGCAGACCCTGGACTGAGACAAAAGAGCCTTGTCACCTGTTGGGCCTGATCTTCCAAACCAAGGCCTCTTTTATGGGCTACCTGGATGACCTTGAATGAGGGTCAGAACCAAGAACCCTTCTTCCTTACCCCATTCTTGGAACCAAGACCTTGGGACTGAGTTTCCAAGACCTCTTTCTGCCAAGTACAGCGCTGGGAAAGCAGCAGGGCCAACTCAGGTGACTTCTACTTGGCTCATGCAAGTCCTGGAGGCTTGCGCTTCCTGCACCTACAGCCTGGACACTATCCGTGGTCGTTCAGGTAAAGCGGGAGCAGCCTGTGACCCCGCTCCTTCCGCTCCTTCGAGGGCGCCTTGCGCCTGGTGGAGCTGTCAGGAAGAAAGAGAAAGATAGACAGAGAGACACAGAGAGAGAGAGAGACAGAGACAGAGACAGAGAGAACGGCCCCGGGGAACCCGGCTGCTGCTGTAGGGACAGGGGTATCGCTGAGATCTGAAACTGGCCAAGAGAGCGAGTCCCCATCGTCAGTGTCCCGCGGGAAAGGCGATCTGGACTCCCGCTTCGCAGCAGTGGCAAGGACCTGACTCTAAACCGCCCGCCCCACTGGGATGAGAGTCCCCTGCAGCCCGCTCACCGCGGCCGCCTGGCTTTGACCCCCTCGCGCCCCCGCGCGTCCATCTCTGTTCCCAGAGCCATGCAAGTGCTGTAGGGTGGCTGGCTCGCGCGCCTTCCTCCTGCCTGGACAGAGTCCTCCTGCCCCGCCCGCAGCGCCAAGGCGCCGGCTCCGATCCGCTGCGCCCAGGCTCCTTTTCCAGAGCTCTGGCGACCACCGGCAGCAGCTGGAAAAGACCCTCCTCATCTGTCCGGCTTTCCTCCTCCCCTGCCCTACCTTCTGCGTGCAGTGTTGGTGAGAAAATCCAGGCTTGACTCTCCGAACCGACGGATAGAACTGATGGACAGCCCTTAGGAAGGTTTCTGGAAACACTCGGAGCCTTCTCATTCACAGGAGGTGGCAGGAGCCTAAAGGTAACTCGTTGACCCTACTTGGCACATGTTGGTATGAGATAGGGTTGCAAGAGTGGGGGGGGTGCAGAAAAGAGGGAGAGAGGAAGAGGGAGAGAAAGAGAGAGTGAGTGAGAGAGAGAATGAAAGACAAGAGTTAGAGATAGCAAGAAAGAGTTGGTGGGTGGGAAGTTGAATGTGATTTTTTTTTAACCCCTGTTGTTTCACGTCCCACAGAAAAGAAAAAGGGTGCTTCCTGGCTACCAAGCAGTCCCCATCCTGGATGGAGTGAACGATGCGGCCTGATGACATAAATCCGAGGACTGGGCTGGTGGTGGCCCTGGTCAGTGTTTTCCTGGTCTTTGGCTTTATGTTCACCGTCTCTGGCATGAAGGGGGAAACTCTGGGGAACATCCCTCTGCTGGCCATCGGGCCAGCCATCTGCCTACCAGGCATCGCAGCCATTGCTCTGGCCAGGAAAACCGAAGGATGCACCAAGTGGCCAGAGAATGAGCTACTCTGGATCCGCAAGTTACCCTGTTTTCGGAAGCCCAAGGACAAGGAAGTAGTAGAACTGCTGAGGACCCCGTCAGACCTGGAGTCCGGCAAGGGGAGCTCAGATGAACTGGCTAAGCAGGCAGGCATCAGAAGCAAGCCGCTCCCCCAGGGACCAGGTGAGGTGCTTATGGACAACTCCATTACCACCCCCACACACCCAGAGGAAGGAGAATGCCAAAGTCTTGTCCAGAGTGGGCGTCAGGAGGAGACATCCAGATACCTGGATGGCTACTGCCCCTCAGGCAGTTCCCTCGCCTATAGTGCCTTGGACGCCAAGGGCTCAGCCTGGGACAGATCTGACCACCCTGAGCCCGAGGACAGCATCTTCTTTGTTCCCCAGGATAGTATCATCGTTTGTTCCTACAAGCAAAACAGCCCCTATGACAGATACTGTTGCTACATCAACCAGAGCCAAGGCAGGTGGGACCATGAGACAATAGTCTGATTTGTTCACACAGGGTCCCATGTTGACAGACACATTGCTACACTCCGCTCCCAATGGAAGAAAATCTCTGCTCCAACAGCTGTCACACTATTAGAAACTGGCATGGTATGTGAGGGGTGCAGACCTCTGGCGCCTGATGCTCCTGTAAATAGGCATGCTGGGGGCACACTTCAGGGAAACACTGAGGAGTAAGGGCAGCGGGAAGAGGTAACAGTAAAGAAAGTTCCATTTGCTTCTGAACAAATTAAACGATGTTGAATACTTTGTAAAACAGCCCAGAAAGTGCTAGCACCTGCTGACAGTCAGGTGAGTCTAGAAAGAGCTTCAGATGCCAGGTAGCAAATGATGCAGGGCTATTCACACAGAAACTGGCTGCTTTGTGTCTAAAGAATGTGAAGGAAAATTGTGTGTTCCTTTATATGAAATTATTTTTGCCTGTTGGTAGCTTTTCACACATAGTTGCTGAAAGACATAAAAATCAAGATATGGGATGGGTTTTGGAGTAAGGGGAGTTTAAAATAGTTGAAACGTATAACTGAGTCCTGGCCTCTGACAAGATTATGGTTTCAAATAAAGTGTTGCCTATATTATGTGAAATGTTAAGATTTTGGGTGGTTTCACATGAGTTCATTTGCTGGGACTTTATCTGAAGTCTTTAAATATTTATTAACAATAATGTATTTCCTTATGAGGTGCAAAATGGCTTGATGTAATATTTTCATTACTTATATAATTGTTTTCAACATTTCTGGTAGGCATGTACTAGGGATTACTCTATGCCTTTTAAAGTATGAAACTACAAAGCCAATCAATTAGTCCTGAACATTATGAAAAATCTTTGTGAGATGCAATAGTTAAGCCTTCAGAAATGCTCTTGTTTGTACATTTGTTCAACAGCACCCCCACCCCAACAATGACTGAAAATGCCAATGAAGAAGTTAATTTATAAGATTTAATTGAAGCCTTTATTTTATTAAGTTCACTGGACCATTGAAATTTACGTGACAAAAATCTCATTATTTTCCACTTTTTTGTGGCTGAGGGAAGAAGCATCATAGTGCTATCCTAAAATTTGTTTCCTATTTGTCTTGCTTAATTGTAACAGATAAAAAGAATAACCAGCAGAAATGCCATTTCATCCCTCTTGTATAGTAGTTGTATTTTATATGAATGGCATTTTATATATATATATATCTGAATGGTGATAGATTTAGACTTGAGAATTAGGATATATTATACCCTTTAGTGAATTTTAATTTTAATTATTATATCAAATAGTTTTAGTTACTTTCTCCTAAAAGGTGAATTGAGGACAAAAAAAATTGGAGGCTTACCTCTTTTATGTACTTCAAGTCCAACTCTGATTCTTAAGTTCTTATGTTCTTAAATATCATGATTTTTGAATGATGTTTAAGATAAAAAAAGATGTCATCTTTTTAGTCAGGCCTCAGTGTCAGAAGATGAGATGTGTGGTCTTGGACAAAGCTCATCTTCCAACACCTCAGTTTTTTACTCTATGGAAGAAGACTAGGACAAAGACTGATTTTCAATAAGTTTTTTTCCATCATTCACCCCCAGGTGGGACATTCTAAAATAGTATATCAAAGAAATTGTATGTTGCAGGAAGTATGCTACAGCAAAATTCATGACCATGTTATGCAACCCCTGATCAAAATCATGCAATGTGGATTAAACTGCTACTACTCACAAGGATTTTGTAGATGTCTGAAAACAGATGTATTTCATTACTACATAGTATTTATTAGACACCAATACATTCCTGGACATAAAACTGAAACTGCTGAGGGTAAGATTTTTTGAGGAATAAATATTTTAGATTTTGGTGTAGCCCAAAGTGATATAACACACAGCTTTGCATGCCATGTCACTGAGTTTAGATTTGAGGGAGTGAGGGCTAGTTTCCTAAAATCACATATCTGTTTTGAAAGCAGAAAATGGTATTTATATACATAAGATTATTAGAGATATAGGAACTAGAGTTTTCCCTTTTGGCATTTTCAGAAGTGAGGAGATAGATGAATGTTTGTTTGGGGCTCATCAAGTCCTACATGGGTCTGAGAGGAGAGGACTGGGGTGTTTGCTAAAGTTTGGAATTTGGAAACGTTGCCTTCCGAAAACAGTTCAGAATTTTTTACATAATGTGTACATGTGTGCACATAGTCCCATTTCCAAATCAAGGATCAAGTACTAATTTAGAGATATAAACTATTTTTAATTATATTTTCAAATTGAATTTTAGAAGCAAACATTTTTCCATTTACCTATTTAAAATACCAAAGCTAAGTACACACTCATGGGTATATTTTTCTGTGCTAAAAGAATGATTTGAAAATGTTGGGCTGAAAGATTTAACTTTCTTTACCCAAAGAATAAAATGTGTAGTGTGTCTTGTGTGGATTTTTTTTAGCATCTTCCACTGAGCCACCCCCTCTTCTATGCAGCCTGATGCCCCTAATCAACTCTATGAGTACTATTCAGGGTAAACCTGTTGTTCTTTTAAATAGAGGCAGAAAAAATAGGGGTTAAACCCAACAGCCTTGGAAAATTACTAATATTAACAGAAGTAGTAAATGGATTGTTCCTGGAAGCCTTTAAGAACTCCCAAACTGATATAAATTGAAATAGGCACTAGTTATCCTTCCTTTGCTATTAATCCAAATATCATTTTCTACTTGATATTAAATAGGCATTTTACTTTTGAAATTTCTCTGTTCAATTACTCTTGCCCTGTATTCCTACTAATTAGGACCACAGGTTCTTTTCCCATCCACCCATGTCTTGATTCCTAAATGTAAATTCAACCAAGATACCCAAGCTGGAGCACATTAGACAGCTGCTTCAAGGTTTACTCCTCATGGCAGTCATCTTGGGGGAGGGATCCGGATACAGTTAGGTCCCAGCTCTCTCCCAATTCTGCTTGTCAACTCCTCCTAAATGTTTTCAGTATTACGGATCTTAACATCCACTCAGTTGACAAACATAGAAAAAGAGGGTGAGTTCTCTTAATGTTGTTTCTCTTCTGCAAGTTCTAATCTCACCTTGTTAGTGACACCCCTCTGTGCCCACAGCATTGACTGTTTGGTGAATTCACTCTTTGCCACCATTATTATTTTTATTATATTAAATTTTTTTTTCTGGGCATGGTGGTCATGGTCCTGTAATCCCAGCACATGGGGTTGGGGGCAGAGGAAGGAGCAATCTTTAGCTACATAGTGAATTGAAGAACAGCCTGGTTTACAAGAGGCTCTGTTCGGGGGGAAAAAAGAGAACTGAAACTCCCAGTGTCCTGAGAGAACTACTATACTTCTTTGCTGCCAGCTCATCTTCCAGACCTTGTCCACATGTGCACACAGTGCTGTAATGATTACAGCAGCCTGTTTGTCCTTATATTTTCTCCCTGAGTATTATTTCCCCCTTTCTGTACATTATTTCTGGTCACCAGCTAATAATTGTGTAATATGTCATTTTGATGGTTCCATAATTCATCATGCAATTCCTTGTTGCTGACCATATAAAAGCATTGTTGATGTTTTTACCGTATGCCTACAGAAATGAAAACTTACCATTGAACACCTGTCTCCCTGCAAAGGGAGCAGAAATGTATAGGTGTGCATATCGCTTCTCTTCACACACTTAGCTCTAAGATGCAGGGTGGAGGACAAAAGACATTGGCTTCAAAACACAGCTTCTCAAAACTAGACTATAGCAAGGCCAGCCTTCAAAAAGCACAAGGTCCAAAGAGCAAAATAATAAATAAATAGATTTAGTTTATGGTAATTTCTAATATTGCAAAGCATTTTTCTCAAAGTACTTCCCCAAATATTTTATATTTCATATATGTATATATTAATAACTTATAAATGAACTGAAATTTTAGGAACTCAACTGACTCTAACCTGGACTTCTTTGTGTTTTAGTTCCAAACTAGAACAAAACAAAACACTAAAGGGAGGATGGAAACATTGCATAAATGTTTGAAGCTCAACCAAATAGCTCCATGAAGGCTTGAACTCCAGTTAGCCTCTTGTCAACTTGACACAGAAGTGTGCAAATACTGTTGTCAGTTTTCTGTTATTCTGACAAATGGCCTGAGATTATATTATAAAGGGAAAGGTTGATTTTGTATCAGAATTTTTGGAGGTTTCAGTCCAAGGTCAGGTGTGCCTGTTGCTTTGGGGACCTTTGTCTAGGTGCCCATTATGACAGGTGTCAGACACCACAACAAACTTCTTCTGTCGTGTCTAGAATGAATGAGAGTTAGAGGAAGAGGCTGGGGTCCCAATAGCTCTCCAGGAGCATTCCACAATGCCAGAAAGACCTCACACTGGGCACTACTTCTTCAAGTTCCCTGCACCTCCAAGTAGCACCAAGTTGGGGAAACAAGCCTCTAACCTGTGGGGCTTCAGGGGAGAGGAATGTGGGATGGGGAAGCATTTCAAACCTAAACTATAGCAAGTTCCATTAAGCTGTAATCGGCCTTTCACAGACTCTCATTCCACATGCTCCCAACACAAAGCATATTCAGGTAAGGCTCCCAGTTCCCTTGATCCAGCAGTCTTGGGATCATAAGCATTTTGGATTTTGGAATTACTAGATTTGGGGGTATTTGCTAATACTTTATTAGGTGAGGTTCCCTTACCCAAAAATTGCACATGTGAAATGCCACAAAATGTGAAGCGCTGGAAAAATTTCCAATTTAGGACAATTGGGAGTGAGCCTTTTGAATTAGTAATTCTCTACGTGGACATGATGCTCACCAGATATACGAGGTGAGCACAAACTCAGTCTCCAGTCTTTGGTGAGTTGTTCCTGGGCCTGACTCTGGTTAGGGGCCTTTTCCTTTCCCTCATTCCTCCTCCTGACCCCAGGTTAGCCCCCACAAGCCTCGGTGTCCTTAAATGTTTTAGGTAACGTTACAGGATGGACCAATTACTAAACAAAACACAAAGTGGTTTAACATCTTGTGTTCTTTTTGACACATTTGTCAAATCTGAAAGTTAAATGTAAAGATATATTTTTTTGCAATCTACCACTTCTTATTTTTCATAGAAATGGGCAACTGTACATAAGGCAAGACCATATAAGGAAAATTGGGCTTTGAAACTCATCTGCCTATAATCCAACATTCAAAGCGTGGGCAGTCATCTGCTAAGCAAGTGACTGGACCCTTGGAAGCACTCCGGAAGGCCCCACTCTGCCACCTTCCTCTTATCCTCTGCAGCAACTTCCATTTTTAAAATGTGTTTTTAAATGTTTATTTATTTGAGTATCTCTCATCTTACTCTTTTTTTGTGTGTGTGTGTGTGTCTTTTTATTTATTTATTTATTTTTGCATCTTTTGATTTTTTTTTTTTTTGCTTTGCTTTTGAGAGGGAAAGAACATGAAGGTGGGTGGGTATAGGTGTGGAGAGGATCTGTGAGGAGTTGGGAGAGGGAAAGAATACGTAAATCATTGTATGAAGAGATATTTTAAAATTTGAGTAATAAAATAAAATGTATTCAGTAGGGTAGGAATGATGCACTAATGCCAGGGAGCACGTGTGGAAGCTGGAGGACAACTTGAGGATGCAACAACTCATGTCAATAGGCTTGGCAGCAAGTGCCTTTACCCACTGAGCCATCTCACTGGCACCACAGCAGTTTCTTGACTTCCTGGGTACAACCTGCAGCTGACAAAGGAGCTTCTCTCTGTCTGAGAGCTCCCTGGGGAAAGGAGTATTTGATCCATCTTTTTCTCACCTGTCTCTGTAAATGTATCCTGCCTTGTTCAGCGAACTCCAAATTGCACAATTTAGTCATACTAAAAGCCTATTTCCCTTTTAATATTAAATACAATCAGCAATAATGTGGACTAAAGTAGCCTTCTGTGGGTTGATATCCTAATTTCTGTTTAGTATATTGTTTCCCTGAGAAGCTTTGCCTTTGCAAGAACATCTCCCTTCCCTCCATGATTGACCTGACTGTCATTGCAGTGGTCAGTGGTTGCACCAAACACATGACAAGAACTGGTGATTCTTGAAGCATGTGAAAACCATTCTTTTGAATTTACAACCCGAAACAAAAATCAGTCAAAGTTAATTATGTTAATTATGCATGTATGTAAACAAAACAGAATCCCCAGCGTTGTCCCTCTGCTAACCTTCCCTCTGACAATGTTTAATGGCATCTTCGTCTTCATGATGAAGGGAATATTCTCTCAGGTCAATAGTGGGGAGCTGAGCTGTTAGCCCTTGCTCACCCAACCTCCAGAGAAGTTCTTTCTTCACACTGAAACTTCGGCTTGTATTTCAGAGAAGCCCAGCTCTTCTGGAACAAGAGGATGGCAATGTTCAGCAATTTCTGTGGGCACGATTTAAAGCCAGTCCTAATAACTTCTAACCTAAATAGTTGGTCTTATAAGTTTCCCCACCATCTGACTAGATAAAACTGTATTTGAATAACTCTTTTTCCGGGCCAGAGGTATCCATGAGATCTGGAACAACAGCAAGATACATCCTTTGAATACGGGGGAAGAGGTTGTGTTTTCAACCTCAAAACAGAACATCTGATAGAGCGTTATTTATTTGGGATCATGCTTTCCGAGGTTTAAATCACGGTGTAGAGAGTAGCACACACCAGGGCAGCCAGAGAACAGAGAGGAAGCATTCTCTTCTCCCAGCCCCAGGGGAGGGGATAGTACCACCCTCGCTTACAGTTCTCTTAATCCACCTCTGAAAATATGCTGCAGACACACTCCAAAATGTGATCCCTATTCTCCTAGGCGCTTCTCAATCCAATGAAGCTAACAATCAAAATTAGGCACCAGAGAGGTAAACAAAGAATATGCAGGGCTCTCAGATTGAGCAGAGCCAACAAAGCCCTCAGAAATCTGATTGCTGTCACAGTGTCTACCCCCTCAGCTGCCTAAATCACCACTTTCTGTCTCTAGTTCAGGAGCAAATGCCAGAAAATGGACTGAGAGAACAATATGCTTTTAACGTACAAAATAATAATAATAAAAGGGAAATGCTATAAAATTTTGACACATTTTTAAATAACTACGAATTTTTAAATAACTAAGAAAATACATGTATATATTTAATTGTATATTCCAATAAGTGCAAAATTTGACTAGAAATATCTTTCTGCTAAATACAGTAAAAAAATAACAGAAAATACCAAATAAGTAAGATCAAATGGGTTGAAAATGTGATTCACATATACAATGAAATATTGTTTTACTTTAAATAAATAAACAGAAATAAGTATAATAAACATGAAAAATTAAAAGAATATAAAGTGAATAATATTAGCTAAAATTTTAGAAAGATAAAAATAAGAAAAGTCAAATGAAATTTAATCCATAAATTCAGCCAAAATTTCCCACAGGAAAATGAATGTGGCATTAAAATGCAAAAACTAACGCACAACTACATGTTTTAGGCAGAAGAAACAGAAAGCACAGTCAAGTCTCCTCCCAAGCAGGAGTCCCTCTAGGTGGGAACTCAACCTTTCAGGCTTTGTCCTTTGGGGTACTCAGCTGATGTTGTGGCTACGACTCCCAAAGCACAGACAAGAAAATCAAAGTAGACAAAAGGAGCACATTAAACTAACAAGCTCTTTAGCCAGGCATGGCTCATTGTGGAAAGGTTCTGAGTTTCTCAGTTCAGTCCCCTCCCTAACAGCTCACATGGTGGAGGAAGAGAAGGAACTCCTGCAAATTGTTCTCTTAACTCCACACATGGGCCATGGCATACATATGTGCACGAGCATACACACACAGACACAAACACACACAAATAAATGTTAAAATTTTAAGTGCTTTTGCACAGCAAAGGAAGCAATCATTAAAGAGACAGCTTATGAAACAACAACAACAAATATGTTCAAGCCATGAAGCTGCTAAATTAATATCCAATATATATATATAGCACTCAACATTCTCAGTTCCAGAAAACAACTGCCTAAAATTTGGGGGAAAGGCTTATTAAACATTTCTTTTCAAGAAAATATAAATATCCAACATATATATGAAAAAAAATGTTCAAAATCATTAATCACCAAAGATGGATACATTAAAATTAAAGTAATATGCTACATTGTGCTTGTCAGGATGGCTATTGAAAATTGATGAATAATAACAAATGTTGGAAAAGATGTGGAACATTTTATATTGTTGATGGGAATATAAGTTATGATATCTATTATATAGAACAATATGGAATATATCCAAAAATCTAAACAAGAATTACCATCATGGTTTGTCCATGGAATTATCTAGTAACCCTTTTATTGATTATAGACCCCAAGGAATTGACACCAAGCATCTATTCTTGTATACTCATTACATAACATGCAAACAACATCAGTGTCCAACTTTTGAACAGTGACGAATCAACTGTTTAAAAGTTACACACACACACACACACACACACACACACAAATATCATTCAGCCTTAAAATGAAAGAAAATTCCGCCATGCAGATAAACCGAGAGGCCATTATGTTCAGTGAGATAAGCTAGGTACAGAAAGACAAACTTATGAAATCTATTATGAAATGGTAGTTACAGAAGCTGATGGGTGAGGTGGGGGCGCGGCATGGTAAATGTGGAGATGTGGATTAGGAACCACATATTTTCAAGCTCTGTTACAGAGGGTGGTGACATAACTAATGGTAATATAGTATGTATTATATATTTCAAAATAAAAAATAAGTATGTGAATTAGGGGATGATGCTAATTCTCTTGTCATGTCGTATAAAATGTATATATAGCCCAAGACTTCAGTGTATCCCACAAATATCTACAGATATTAATTTTCAATTAAAACTAAAACTGTAAATTAAAACAAAAATAAATAGGGTGATTTAGAAAACACTGCTTGCCCTAAATTCCATGACTCCTCCAAAGTTCACTTATCACTTGCTCACTGTTAGAATGGAGTCTTTTTTAGGGGGTACAGATGACTGTAGCATGATCGGGAGAAAATCTAACACAGGTGTGATAACACCACTTATGTTCTTGTCAGCCTTGCCTGGCCTCTGTCTTCATTTCTCTTCCAACAAGCTCAAATGTATGGTGATACATTTTTCATTTATCATGTACCAGCTCAAGAATATGTTTGGTTGTTGCTCACTGTGCTGAGCCTTGGGAGTAGAAGGGACTAGAGAAGGTCAAGGTGAGGCTAAGCTCCATCTTCATGGAGCTTACAGCCAATGATGGGCAGGGAACAGAAAGAGAAAACAATTTTGGAGACCCAAATGAGAAGGATATTATAGCAGCTCCTGGCATAGACACCAACCTTTGCTGTGTGTGTGTGTGTGTTGTCTCTGTGTTTGTATATGTGTAGGTATAGGGAGCTATGTGGAACTGTGTCAAGAAGACAAAGTGTCTGAGACCTGAAGACTGAGTAGAAGGCAGTGGAACCTATATCCAGAAGGGGAGGGGATATTCCAAATCTAGAAAAAAAAAAGTATATATAAAGGCCAGAAGGAGAGAGAACACACGACATGTTTAGAGAAATGTCATCAGATGGCTGGACAAAAGGAGACAGGCAGAGAGAGGGGGCTGGAAAGAAAGGACAATGGTGTTACCTGGGTCTCTCCTTCCCTATAATAAAGTTTAGTTGGCCCTGGAATCTCCAGACAATTGCACTGTCAGAGAAGAAAAGATCACAGAAATCTGTCAGGCCTGATGGTCTGAAAGACCCTGGCAGCTCAGTTATTCCCAGCACAGCTAACAGAGGAATCTCAGACCCATCTTAACAGGGACTTGAAGCTTTAACCACGTCCTACTTTAAGAAGAATTCAAAGAAGTTAAACCATCTCTGCTTGCAGATGGTGTGATACTATGCTTAACAGAACACAAGACTCCAAGGTGCTTCACAATCCAGTCAAGTTGACAGTCAAAATTAAGTGCCAGAGAGGCAAAGAAAGTATATGAAGGATCGTTGACTCCAGAAAAGCCAACAAAGCTCTCACCTCATGGTATCAGTCTTAAAAAGACAAGTTAGGCCCTTTTTCTCTCATACATAAACTTAGTGAGTAGAGAAGGGCATGGAAAAATGGTGGGACTGTTAGGAATATAGAAGGAGAAGGGGAGATGAGAAAGGATCGGAGGGGGGTGGATGTTATCAAAGCAAACATTCCGTGCAGGTATGAATAGGTCATATGAAACTCAGCACTTTATACGACCAACCCTTTTTTTTTTATTTCTAATAAAAAAAAAAAAAAAAGAACTAAATCAGCAAGTAACTGCTTGCTTTGGTTCTATTTCTGGAATGAGTTTTATTTCCATTTGGGGACAAAAAACTAATTGGATGAGGCAGTCCCCCTTTCCAAGCAGTTGTCTTGCTGTCACAAGGACTAGAATAACATGGAGCTTTTTGTGCAAATGTCTGATACAGACTCAGCTTCTGAAATCACCAGCTCCACGGTCCTGACTCCTGACAAGCTGAGGCATGGGAACCCATTTTCCATCGCCAAGAGGCAGGGTCCTTAGGATGCCAAATTTACTTCTTTCTCTATTGACATTTTCTGTGCCTCAAAATGCCTCAGCTGCCTTAACCCTTCTTATGTAGACATGCCTGTTATTTTAAAGACCATGTCCTGACTGTTTTTGTTCCTTGAGATGTGAATATATGTTTAGGTAAGGTAAGTAAATCAGCTCTTTTATGGCCTATCTAACACTGTGCATAATGCCTAGTACACAGAACACACTGAGTTAGTGCTTATTGATAAGAGAGAATTCCTTAGGAGCAGAATTCCTTAGGAACATTTATTATCATGCCCCTGCCTATACAATGTATGCAGTGTCTCCTGGGGGCTCCTCTCAGGACCAGCATTCATTGAACTGTTCTTTGTGAAATTGTGTCCTAATTTCTAAACCTAGAAGCACTCATTTGAAGAAGTCAATTTTTCAGAAATCATAAAGAAAATTTCAGAAAATTATTTTTAAAAAAATCATAGGAAAAGGGAAGGAACTATATATTCCCTGGATTACCCTAATTTTCTTGTCTCTTTTCATCTACCTGATCATAATCTCCCAGGAATGCCCTTATCCTCAGGAAGGGGAACTGAGGGTCAAGGCAAAAATGTGTCTGCTGGATATAGTTTGCTTCCAGAAGTCAAATTCCCAGGTACTCACTCAGGTTGCCCAACAAGAGTTACCAGGTTCTCACCTCATTCTACATTCTAAGAAAACCCACGAGGATTGTTTTCTCTAAGGTACTATAACACAAAGATGTAGTACAGTATGAAACTAGCAACTCATTGGAAATTATAATCTCAGTGTTCTCTAGCCCCAGTATACAAGACCTATAAATCAGCCATCTCTGATTTATTCAAGAACCTTCAGGAATTTTAAGAAGATAAACTGACAGTTCTAAAACTTGCAAGCATATCAGAATCACCCAGAGTTTGTGTTAAACATGGATTACGGACACTGGCCCCATATTTTCTAATTCAGTAAGATCTATATTTCTAAAGACTCAGAGCTAGTGCCAGTGAGGATGGTACTCAATCTTATACTGTCCTTTCATTATGTGTGCCTACAGAGCTGAGTCTGTTACTGATCCTGGGCCAGCTATGTCCACGTGGGAGAATTTGGGTAATGTCTGGCACATAACAATTTCATTGAATTAACCAACAAGTCAGTTTATGAAGTCTCTAACCCTGTGTACCTCATGTTTCCAGATGGAAGTAGAGCACAGTCCTCTCTTACTACTGTGCTTATGACTTGATGCCTGATGGTAGATCTTACAGGGACCAAATGCCACAAAATACAGAATTTTGTCATATGATATTAGATTGCAGGGATCCTGGAGACACAGCCTTCTTAGGACCCTAAGATTTAGGGTCTACCTGGCAAAAGCAACTACTCTATGGTCAGATGTACTGCAACCATTCCTACTGGCCTTTCCCTGCCCATGGGGTCCTGGTTAAAGCTCCAGCTGCACTGGAATCGTATCTCAAGCACGGTGCCATAGAAAAATTGAAAGAGAAGTTTTTAGATTAGAGATTTAAGAAGTGCACTCAGCCAGAATAAGCAATACTTCACTGTGCATGTGGTGTGTGTGTGTGTTTGTGTGAGTGTGTGTGTGAGCACACATACACACACATGCACACTGTATGTGTCTATGTATGTGCATGTGGAGGCCAGAGATTGATATTGGGTGTCCTCCCCTATGATTCTTCACCTTAGTTTTTGAAACAGGACTCATTGAAGCTGAAGCTCAACTGATTGGCTAGATGATGTGGCCAGTGAGTTCCAAGAATTCACCTGTCTCCACTCACAAGCCATGGAGTTATAGATGCAGCTGCCATGCTCAGCTTTTTGCATGGAAATTGGGGAATCTAACTTAGGTCCTTGTGTTATTATAGCAAGCTCTTTAACCAAGCGACCACTGGGGCCTCAGTTGTACTGTTTTAAGGGTGTTCTTTATACACAAACAGAATAACTAATTTTATTCTTCCCCCTCTCTGACTTGTGTCTGTGAACTATACAGAGGAAAAATAAAACTGTACTCTGACCTCCAAGAAACAAAATACTCCTATTTTTCATGGCCTATGGGGAAAATAAATTCCCACAATGAATCTTCTCCCAAGAAAAACAGAAAGAAAATTCAAAACTTGTTGTTTATCACTCTACAAGTACATTAAAGCTCTCCACAACCCAACATCACTAAAGAAGTTCAGGTAGCTACTTACAAGCAAATATCTCACAGAAGACTGACCCATGTGTGCAAACCACTGCCTTCCCACGCCTTTGCTTCTGCAGCTTCCATCACTGTTTCCCCTGGAAACCAAAGCGGTGGCTGCCTGCAAAGCCAGCTCCATCCCTCCTCCCTCCTCACTACCAAAGAATAGCAGCTTGTTTTCTTCCTTGGTGGAAACAGGTGATGCTGGGGGGTGGGGGTGGCATGATGCTCACATGGGGTACACTCTGAAAACATTATCACCTGGGCTCAGACAAATGGTGTGTTCCAAGTGCTATTTGTCCTTGGAAATTTTCTTTCTTTTTTTCTAAGGAAAGCCATGGATTTCTCCTGTGTTGCTATGGTCTGTGTATTAAATCTCTTCTGTTAGGTATCAAACTGTTTAAAATCTAAAGGTGATACAGACATTGGTTTGACATTTCCTACAGCACCCTTGCAAAGCTTGTTACAAGTGAATTGGGCCATGTAATTATTGGTTAATATGATTATAGCCCAATGAACTTTTTAGCATCCACTAATGATTCTTGCCTTAATTATTGCTATAACTGTTGCAAAATCTTTATTTTTTTCATTTGTTCTACATTTGTCAATTGTAAGTCTATCCCAGAAAGGAACTTTTCCTTCTCTTCAGTCCATTTTTCACTTATTTATAAACAAGTATAAACAATTCATGGGTTATCTTATGAAATGTGCTATAATATGTTAATATCTTTTCCATCTGCTTTGAGGTATAGTTGATATACTGGATTTTATGCCATGGGTTGTAATCTATCACTATCATTTTTTAATTAAAAAATTATCCCAGTTTTGGCTGAGGTGAGTCCTTTTTGGTTTGTTTGCATGCCTCTTAACATATCTACATTTTGCTGTAAACAAATTGCTGTCGTTATGTTTTCATAAGACATTTTAGCTACAAAGATAAAACACACATGAACCTGGGTAGTAGGTGCTACCCTCACTCAATGGTCACAGAATCAGCAACAGTGGTGCCTCTCAACAGCGTGCATCTGCACGGACGAGTCATTGCTTTGATGACTCCCTGCCAAAAAACACAAGGAAACATCAGAAAAGATTAACACTTGGGGACATTTTACAAAACAATTGGTCTGTATTCTCAAAAAAAAAAAATCACTTACTAAACTTGATGACTAAAAATAATCATGATTATCAAAGCCTAGAGACCTGACACAATGTAATACATAATCCAGGTTCAGATACTGGAAAGAAGATGGTATAAAATCCAGGATCTGACACTGGAGGGGGTGGGGATGATGCACAATTTAGAATCAGGTATGTAAGGGAGGGTCTGTTCCTAAGACAATGGGACAATGAGAAAAACTATTATAAGGATTAGAGACCAAAAAATATGTCTTAAGAAGAGTGATTTTTCTGATTCTGACATTGTGCTGTTACATAGGAGAATGTTGTCACTCCGTGCAGAAGCACGGGTGTATGTAGGAGGGTAGTAGCGTGGTGTCTGAACTTATGCCCCAAGAGAATCAGGAATGAGAGAGAGATAGGTTGAATCTCCACAGAGCATGTGGTATCAGAAGATGGGATTTAGAGTGAGGTGTTACAGGTGAAAAAGACTTTGCCCTCACCTAAGCAGGGCTTCAGGCCACATCGTTACCAACTTGCTTTCTCTTGCTGGGTTGTTAGTTTTTGTCAACTTGGAAAAAACTAGAGTCACCTGGGAAGAATGAAGCTCAATTGAGGAGCTTCCTCCATTAGACTGGCCTGTAGGCAACTTCTCCATCAACGATTGACAGGGGAGGACCCAGCCCACTGTGAGTAGTGCCATTGCTAGGCAGGTAGTCCTGAGTTGTGCTAGAAAGCAGGCTGAGCAAAAGCAGACATGGTTCCTGCTTCTGCTCCTGCTTGACCTTCCCTCAGTAATGGACTGTGTCCAGGAATGCAAACAAAAACAAAACAAAACAAACCAACCAATCAGTTTCTCCCAAGTTGCTTTTGCCTGTGTTGTTTATCATAGCAATTGGAAGCAAACCAGGACACTTGCCTTTCTGCCTCCAGCCATGGAATGATGGCATAGAAACAGCTTGCCAGATGTGGGCAACTTCCCAAGCTCCAGAGCTGTGGCCTATGAATTTTTGTCTGTTATAAATTACCCACGCTGAAGTGTTCTGTCATAGCAGCAAAGCTAGACTTAGACAAACAATAAAGCAGATGTGGTACTCTAGTCGGGGTGACTCAGGAAAGGGGAGAAGTATCACAGCAATTCTGCTGCCCTTGCAAACTTACATTTGAAATTAAGGTTAAAGACTGTAAAATCTTTAAAGACTGTCTAGGGATGGAATCACACATTCCAATTTTGTTTATGCAACATTTCTTTTTTTAATTAAATATATTTTATAATTGATTCACTTTACATCCCAATTGTAGCTCCCTCCTTTCTCTCCTCCCTATCCCACCCTCTTTCCCTCTTCCCCCATTCCACTCCCCTAGTCTTCATAAAAGGGGAGCCCTTCTCCCTACCAGCTGATCACAGCCTATCAAATCTCATTTAGAACAGCCTGTATCCTCTTCTTCTGTGACCTGGCAAGATCCCGCCCCACCATAAGGGAGAAGTGATCAAAGAGTGGGCAACAGAATCCATGTCAGAGACAGCCCCTGTTCCCATTACTAGAGAACCCACATGCAGACTGAGCTGCCTATTGGCTACATATGAGCAGGGGTCTAGGTCCTCTGTGTGCATGGTCTTTGGTTTCTGCAGGCCCCCCTGGGCCCAGATTTGTTGTCTCTGTTTGTCTTCTTATGGAACTTCTGTCCCCTCTGGGTCCTTCTATTCCCCCATTCTTTCCTATGACTCCCTGCCCTCTGCCCAAAGTTTGGCTGTGACTCTTAGCATCTGCTTTGATCCCCTGCTGGGTAGAGTATTTCAGAGGACATATATGGTAGGCTCTTGTCCTATTCCCTCTCTTCAACTGCATCTGGTATCTATTTTATTTGCCATTCTATTTGAATCCTCCCTAGGGTCCGCCTTGTTATTTAGCTTCTTTAGGTTTGTGGATTGTAGTATGGTTATCCGGTATAATATGGCTAATATCTGCTTATAAGTGAGTATAGACCATGTGTGTTTCTCTGGTTCTGGGTTACCTCAGGATGACCTTTTCTAGTTCCATCCATTTGCTTGCAAATTTCTTGATTTCCTTGTTTTTAATAGATGAGTAGTATTGCATTGTGTAAAGGAACCACAGATTCTTTATCCATTCTTCAGTTGATGGACATCTAGGTTGTTTCCAGATTCCGGCTATTATGAATAAAGCTTCTATGAACATAAGTGAGCAAATGTCCTTGTTATATGGTGGAGCATCTTTTGTGTATATGCCTAGGAGTGGTATAACTGGGTCTTGAGGTAGAACTATTCCCAATTATCTGAGAAAGTGCCAGATTGATTTCCAAAGTGGATGTACAAGTTTACATTCCCACCAACAATGGAGGAACATTCTCCTTTTCCACATCTTTTCCACCATGTGTTGTCACTTGAGTTTTTTATCTTAACCATTCTGATGGGTGTAAGATGGAATCTCAGAGTCATTTTTATTTGCTTTTTCCTGATGACTGAGGACATTGAGCATTTCTGTAAATATTTTTCAGCCATTTCTAAGAGAGACTGTTTCACGATAGATTTTCTAGTATGCTGCCTCTTACAGTCTTCCACTCCTTCTTCAACAATGTCCCTTGATGGTTTCCACTTGCTATAAAGAGATTTATTGTTTGTCCAATGCAGAGTGGTGAGCCCGGAAACCACATACATACAAACAGCAAGAAAAAGACTCAGCAGGTTGTATTTTTGTACTTATGCACACACGCATGCACACTCACTCACACACCAGTAATAATCAAAGACAAAAGGTTACTAACTTGAGGGGAGATGGGGTTGGAGGGTACCTGGAAGAGGCTGGAGAAAGGAAATGGGGAGGTGATGTAGTTCTATTTCAATTAAGAACATTTGAAAATATTATAAAATTAAAACTTACAAAAACCAAGTCCACACTATTGGCTGTTTATTTTAGTTGTTTATACTCTACTATGGTTTATCTCTTCAGAAGAATTTTTAAAATTAAGCAAGTGTTTTCTCCTAGAGGCAGACACTGAAACAAAGGGTTTAGAGCAAGTAATTTGGTGGCAACATGATCATTAAAGGACCAGTAGGGGAGCAGCAATGAAACCCAAAAAAGAAAGAAACATTTGAGGTTCATTATGGAAAGTCTTAAAGCTGTGGGCAGCTACAACTGAACTCTAAGCAGCAGCCTAGAACACACTGCCAAGCTAGCCTTTCCCGAAGACTCTGGGAGATGATCTTCAGAAAACATTTCTCTGCATCTCATGAATCAACAGTCTAGTGGTCAGATAACCTTTTCTATGTTAATAGGGAAATTCAATAGTAAGAACATGAATGAGGAAAGTTTTTATCCTTAAGAAACCATATGTCATTTCAAGCCAAGCATGCAAGGAGCTTCAGAGCCATGATGCCCTCTAAACCAGTGGTTCTTAATACTGCGACTCTTTAATACAGCTCCTCATGATCTCTACCCACACATCATAAAATTATTTTGTCACTAATTTATAACTGTAATTTTGCTACTGCTATGAATCATGATGATCATGATGATCTGTGTTTTCTGATGGTCTTTTGGGGGTCATGACCCAAAAGTTGAGAACCACTGCATTAGCAAATAAGAAAAAAAAGGGAACAAGTTAAATTCCAGCAAAGCAGTCACAAAGAAATGACAGAAATGTTAAAAATTAGAGCAAAAACCAAAGACAGAGAAAACAAACTCAAGAGGAAAGCAAGGTTAATAAGGTCAATAAACTGACAAGACTCTAGTCAGACTACTAGAAGAAAAATAGCACAGATTAATAATGTCAAAAGTAAAATATGAAAGCCAGGCATTCTAATACAGATCCAAAATCCCAGCACCTGAGGGGCTGAATCAGGAGATACACATGTTTAAGGCCAGCCCAGACTACAGCAAGACCTTATGTCAATGTAAAAAGAAATGCTTAGATGTAGCCCATGGCAGCTCAGTATCTAAGTAGGTGTAAGTAAGGGGAACAGGGACTGTCTCTGACATGAACTCAGTGGCTGGCTCTTTGATCACCACCCCCTGAGGGGGGAGCAGCCTTGCCAGGCCACGGAGGAAGACAACACAGACAGTCCTGATGAGACCTGATAGGCTAGGGTCAGATGAAAGGGGAGGAGGACCTCCACTATCAGCGGGCTTGGAGAGGGGCTTGGGAGAAGATGAGGGAGGGAGTGAGGGTAGGATTTGGAGGAATGAGGGAGGGGCCACAGCTGGGATACAAAGTGAATAAACTGTAATTAACATAAGAAACAAAAATTAAAAAAGAAATGAGGAAATATGAGAAATCAACACAGACTCTATGAGCATCAAAAATATGTACGTAGGAATAACAAAGAAAAAGGCTATCAATTTGAGGGGATATAGGAGCAGTTTGAGGAAGAGCAGCCGGAAGATCCTAGGGGAGGAAAGGGAAGAGGAAAGGAATGTGATTCTAGTTCAATTAAAAATATTAAAAATAGATACATTAAAAAGTTAAAAAGAAAGCTAGCAAATGACTCAGCAGTTAAAAGCACTTGCTGCTAAGTGTGAAAATCTGAATCCATGTCTCAGAACCCCCATGATGGAAGGAGATTACTATCCCAAAAATTGTTGTTCAACACACACACACACACACACACACACACACTAAACCTCAACAAAAAGAACACAAACATATTAAATAAGGAGAAGACCTGGACACTACCTTCTCAAAGAAAACAACCTACTGCAAATAAGCACAAGAAAAGGGTTCTACATTTGTGTCACTATAGAGCTGCAAATTAAGACAATGAAAGACTAACACATACCTCTCATCTTGCAAAACCTCAGAAACCTGACAGGATGTTGGATCCTCTGGAACTGGAGTAACAGAAAGCAGAAAGTTGTGAGCCACCAAGTAGAGGCCAAGAACTGATCCCAGGTCCTCTGTAAGGGGCATTTCTTAATCCCCATATTCGACATTTTATAGAAGGCAAAATTATAGAAACAATTAAAAAGTGGATGATTAGCGAGGGCTAGTAGGCAGAACTTGGGGCATGTTGTCCTGGTGGTCAACACTCAGCCTTTCACCTGTCAGAATTACACAATTTTGTGCCATACAAACCCTTGGATGAACCATGAACTCAGGGTGGTAGCACTGCAGCTCTTTGCCTGTGATAAAGACACGCCTCCCATGTGACATGCTGACAATAGGGCAGGCTGTACGTGTGGAAAGATAGAGGACATCTGGGGTGACACTCATCATGGCACTTGTTCATGAGCACATACATACACAAACAAAACAAATACATAAAATGTAATTTTTAAAATCTTAAAGGATTCTTAATAGAGTTGGGTATGGAAGCCCACACTTGTAATCCCAGCACTTAGGAAGCACAGATGGGAGGCTCACAAGTTCAAGACCAACCCATGCTGCATAGCAAGTTCCAGGTTACCCTGGTCTAATTAGGGAGATCTTGCATCAAATAAGAACAAAATACAAAATAAAGGATTCCAAATGCTTCATCACATCCCATTTCCAAAATGCAGAAATGATCTCTGCTCAACTGCTTCTAACACCTCTCAGGTTTCCCAGTGGCTCAGGGTCCAGCAACTGCAGTCTTCCCAGCCCACAGCCAAAGTGCCCCTTGGATTCCAGTTGGGTGCCTCTGACTAACTATAGACTTTATTTCTTCACAGGAGATGTCATCTGTGCACTCAGGGTCTGTAAACAAGCTGAGAATAGCTTCTTCACACATACACACACACACACAACCATGGCATGAACCACTGCCCCACAAAAAAGAGGAGGAGGCTGAAGAAATTGCAGACACACACTCATAACTACCAACATGGTTCCAGCTGTGCCCATCTCTCTGTGAACTGCTTGGCTTTTTTATCAATAGGATAACCTAAATATATATAAAATACTTACTTCAATGTACTGTGTGTTTTTCTATTCCTGTCATAAAATAAGGAAATGTTTGATCTAAAAAGCCTCCCCTTCTCTCCATCACATGTACCAGCCCCTCAGCTCCAGTTATTTTACCATTTGGTTTTGTGGTCATTAGACCTGATGTCTCCAGCATCCTCTTAGCTTTGACTTCCCTGCTTCTCACCCAGCTGGACCTCACATCCTTTCAGTTTTTCCATGGCACAATTGGTCACATCCGGTTTTTCCTTTCTCTTGTCATGGTTATTCCTACCTTCCCCTGCTGGAGTGGCTGAGAGCACTCCACCCACTAATGCTGACATTTGAGAAGTGTCCGTCGAGCTTATGATTTGTCCTGACAAATATAGAATATAGAATATTCAAATATAGAATATTCCTAACATGGTAGTTCTTGCTTTAACCCCACCACTCAGGGAGAGGAGTCAGCAGGAGGTAAGTCCAAACCTGGCTACAGAGTAAGACCCTGCTTCAATTTTTTGTTTTGTTTTTCAAGACAGGGTTTCATTGTGTACCCTTGGCTGCCCTGGACTTGTATACCAGGATGGCTTCGAACTCATAGAGATCCCCCTGCCTCTGCCTCCCCAAGATCTGGTATTACAGGCATGCACCACTGTACCTGGCCCCTGCTTCAATCTTCTTTTAAATAATGTATTAGTTCATTTTTTGTCTGTCTTAGTAGAATATAGGAACTTTGACACATTCCTGGGAGATAAGCACCATTGCCTTCTTAAGGAAGGACAGATCTTTATACAGAATTTCAAAGTACTTAGAACTGTTCCTTCTCTACCTTGACCCATGATCTGTAAGTGAGAAGTTAGTCACTGAGAGGTCTATTACCTCCAAAGCCTCTGAGAGACCCAGAGAAGCCCCCAATCTATTTGGCTAATATGACTTCATGACAGGCTTCATTTTCAACTTTGCCTAACTAAGCCTAAATTTCTGTTTTTCAGAACATAGAAAAACAGTTTCTGGAAAAACCGCAGCTTGAAGGCAGCCAATTAGCTTAAAGGTTAACACGTGGGCTTGAGCTAAGTATAATGATTCAGCAAACCTGAGGAAAAGCCCTTAGCAACTCTGGAAAGTTCCTAAATGTTTAGCCAATCCTAAATCCTCCATACCTTCCTGAGTCAACCAATCAAATGAAAGGTTACCTCACTCCTTCTGGAAATCTCCCTAATTGCCTTTAAACTGAGACTCTGTGCTCACTTTGTGGCCCCATCCTCAGGAATGGTGGCCCTGGCATGCTGATAAATTTCTGCAGAATAAACGCTCCTTGCATACTACTTGAGTCTGATGTCTTTCTTCAGTGTTCTCAGATCCTAACAGTCATTATTTCTTAAAACTTGATGGAGATGAAGTTTCTCCATCTTCTCAATAAACCCACAAGGGCTTAAGTACGTATTGTCATTGGGTTTAATACTGTCCATCAGAGCCTTTGGTCAGAAATTTTGCTGAGGTCCAATTGACCCACATGGTTAGAAAGAGTCCAAAGCTAAATACAAAGCAAACAAAAGATTTAGCTACATTCAAGAGCCCTTAGTAATTAAGCATTCTAGGAATTAAGATACAAGAGTTTCTTAAGATACAAGACAGCAATGGCCTCTTTGGGATCTGCAGCAAACTTTTCTTTGTCCAGCAAATGGGTGACCATTTCTCTGTTCTCATGGGAACAAAAAAATCTCAAGTGCTTAATTGGGGTGAAAATAGCCAACTCAAGCAGAAAGTAAGCCATCCATCAGAAGACTGGCCAACTCACTGCACATGACAGCACATATCCTTAACTCTACCCAGGGGTTCCTGGGCTCCCCTAGAAATGGCATCCTCAAAAGGCAGCTCTTTAATTGGCTCTCTCAATTTCTTCAGAGGATATGCACGACACTCAGGGCAGAGTAGAGGCTTCCTGAGCACCAAGATACACTGGCTGACTAATGAGTTCCAGTCACCACCTATTTCTCTCTCTCTCACACACACACACACACACACACACACACACACACACACACACGCTGCCATGGCTAATGAGCCAGGATGAGAGAGAAACTCGATTCTGCTGCTACCAGGTCCTTCTGACAATGCTAAAGGGATGGTGATCCTGTAGCTCTGGAAGCTGGCATCTTTCTAGGACAGTTAGTAGGTGGGCATTGTCCATTTCTCCATCACATGTGAGCCAATACCAGCCTTCTCACACAGGGCTCAGCACCACAGCCTCTCATCATACAGACATATGCATTCATGGGTCCTGGCAATGCAGTTCCAAGAGAAACATCATCTACATATGTGTGCCCATCAAACCCAAGCAAGCCAACTGTGATGCATTTCAGTAGAAAGACATGGTACTGAGTTGAGCCCTGCACAAAAGAAATTTCAAGCCACAAAAGGAAGTTACTTTCCCTGGACTCCTCTATGTGGGTTACCATGACACTCTCTGAATATATTTCAGATTTTAAATATTCAAAAATACCACAGAAACTATTCGGGCGATGTGATGTCTGGAGAGAACCGCCCACAAACAATGCGCATGAAGATCACACTGCTTTATCACTGGTTAGCTTGGTTGCAGAAGGAGCTTGCTTAGTCTTTCACTAAGACACATTTTTCTGACTTTCCCGCTGGTTCAGAAAAAGATGAAGTGTCCTGCCACATGAGCTACTAGTTCTGGTGGAAGAGCCAGTACTTTCCTTATCTTGTACAAGCCAAGACCTTGGGGAAAAGGAAACTCCCTCATTTTCAGTTTCCCCCAACTTTAACCCTAACTATTACCATTTCCAAATTCATGTCAATTACTTTGTTGTTACTGCCTTTTCAACAGATTGATACTAGAGGTATTTTCCTTTAATCTCAGCACTCCAAAAGCAGAAGCAGAAGCAGAAGCAGAAGCAGAAGGATCTTGAGTTGGAGGCCAGCCTGAGCTACACAACAAGCTCTGGGACATGTTGGGGCCCTTAGTAAGAAGAGCTGGGAGGAGAAGAAGAGAAGGAGGAGGAGGGGGAAAGGGGGCCAGAAGGAAAAAGAAGTTTTTGAGAAAGCCCATGCTACACTGAAAACGAGGCTTGCTGGCAGGGAAGGCGTTTACCTAGTATGCTCAAGACCCTGGGCTTAGACCCCAGGCACAGTGGGGTCAGGGAAAGGTCAGAGGTAAGTCTCAGGGACTACCTCTTTAGGAATGAGTTCAATCAGCAGAATAGATTTCCCTTTCACAGGAGGGAAATGGTAGAGAATTGGGTTCCAGAGTCTGGGAAAGGGAAGGACAATGAAACCAACCAGAGGAGGAACAGTTGGGAAAGGGAATGTAGAAAAAACCAAGGATTCATTTGCCAGTTCATAATTCTCCTAAGTGTTATCCCTCCTCCACGCAGTCCCTGAATGAGAGTTTCAAGCAAGGTCTGATCTGCTCAAAGGCGGGGAAAATAGAGACTTTATGAGTCCCAGCAAGCATGTACAGTTCTCTAGTTCAGTCTAGAACCCTGCACATGGTAAGATCTGACCAAAAGTCAGATTTCACTGGAGGCATTTCCCCTACGGCAAGTACAGTATGGCATCCAGCTGCCCATGCATGGCACACAGGCTTTAACGGCTACAATCCCCTTGTAAGGCTTCCCTCCCCTGCCCACCTCCCACAGCAAGGCCATCATGTAGTATCCGATTTGCTCCCGGATTTGATCAGCATTTCCTACCCTGGGCTTTCCGAGCTGGAGGGCAGGTTAAATAAATACATGCATTTATGTGGCTTCCATATTACTTCTTCTGCCTTGCACTGAAAAAAGAAAAAAAAAAAAAAGAACAAAAAACTAATAATAATAAATGAGCAAGTGTGAAGCAAAAAATTCAGCTCCAAGAATTTCAGTGAAGAATCCCTCACACATCACTAAAAGTATCATCCTGAGCCTGAAGCATCCTCTGGGGCTTCTTTCATAATACTGAGCCTGGTGAACCTTTCCCATAGTCACTGTATGGCAAGGTCTGCTGATCTAAGAAAATCTTGCATATTCTGGAGAAAAGTTGGTGTCTACTCTTTGGGGACAGTTCTTTCAGGCATAGCTTTCCCTTCCCATCACATGCCTTACCCAAACAGCTAGCTTTTGGCTAACTAATATCCAAATGGTCAAGGAGAGAATAAATCTGGTTTTTAAAAATGTTTTATTTTTATTTTTTTTTGTTTGTTTGAACTTATTTATTTTTATTCACTTTACATCTTGGTTAGAGCCCCATCTCTTCTCCTCTACCAGTCCCACCCTCCTCTCTCCCTCCCCTTCTCCCCTCTTGCTTATTCCTCAAAAAAGGGGAACTCCCTTTCCAATCCATCCCAGCTCATCAAGTTGCATCAGGATTGAACATGTCCTCTTCTTCTGTGGCCTGGCCAGGCAGTCCTGCCAGGGGGAAGTGATCAAAAGGTGGCAAGTGAGTCCTTATCTGATTCAGTGCCAACTTCCCTTACTAGGGAACCCATATGAAGACTAAGCTCCCATCTGCTACATCTTTGTAGGGGACCTAGGTCCACTCCATGCATGGTTGTTGGTTGGTGCTTCAGTCTCCACAGGCCCCTCTGGGCCCACGTTAGTTGGCCCTGTTGGTCTTCTTATGGGGCTCCTGTCATCCCCGGGCCTTTTTCTCTTTCTTCCCACTTTTCTACAAGACTTCCTAAGCATCACCCAATGTTTGGCTGAGTCTCAGCATCTGTTTTGAGGTGCTGCTGGGTAGAGCCTCTCAGAGGACAACACTGTCAGGCTTCTGTCTGCAAGCTTAAAATGGGGCACAGAACTAAATGGAGAATTTTCAACAGAGGAATCTTGAATAACCAAGAAGAACTTAAAGAAATGCTGAACTTTCTTAGTCATCAGAGAAATGCAAACGACTCTGAAATTTTATCCTACACTGGTCAGAATGGTTAAGAACAACATTTCTATTGACAGCACATGCTGGAGAGGATATGGAGAAAGTGGAACACTCCTCCATTGCTGGAGGGAGTGTAAACTTGTACAACCACTTTGGAAATCAATCTGGAACTTTCTCAAAAAATTGTGGATAGCTTTACCTCAAGACCCAGCTATACCACTCCTGGGTATATACCCAAAAGACACTCCACCATACAACAAGGACACTAGCTCAACTATGTTCATAGCACATGAATGCAGGTGCCTGAGGAGGCCAGAAGAGGGAGTCAGATTCCCTGGTGCTAGAGTTAAAGGCAATTGGGAGTCACCCTACGTAAGTGCTGGGTCTTCTGCAAAAAAAGTACAGTTACCTCACCACTACCCATCTCTTCAGACACTAAATCTATTTTTTATTTTTTATTTTTTAGCCTCATTCTAATTGCCCTTTTTTGTTGTTGTTGTTGATGTAATAGAAGGACTGAAAGACAACAAAAGAATAAGTAAATTTCTCATGATATGATCTAATGATTCTTACATCCTTGTCTCTTAACCATGTATGATCACTTAGTGTGTGACCTCACACTTGAGCTAAGAAGCTCAAGCAGCCAGTCTCACACCTCTACACAGCCATGAGCACCCTTTCCCCACACATGCCACTGCGGGAAGGATTCCATCAGTGAATACCCAAAGCTAGGCCATTGTCTACATAGGAAAGGGTCCCTACCCTAAGTCATGTTGCCTCCCCTCCCTCAGTTCTCCCCTACCCACTGCATAGTCAAATAGGCCACAGGTTGTCCCCTATTTTTCAGGGCTCCTTGCTCCAACCATAGGCCCTCACCTTTGTAAACAAAGAAAACCAAGAGACCAGAGAGGCAGCTGGGTACAATTAATATGCTTATTCCATTACCTTGTCTAGAAATGGGTCTTTCTAAAAGGAAACCTTTGACTTTGTAGAAAAATATTCTGATCTCCCCTGGATTTATTTGGGTCATCTCTCACCCTGAACCTTATAGTCCCTGGGCAGAAGGAGTGGAGGAAGACTGGCTGAACCTCCTCTAACCCTTGAGTGAACAGCAGAGGCCCCTGGCCCAGAAGTGGTTCTGCTCGGGTAACAAGCACTGGTAGCCAGCATTCTCTGGCCTGTCATCCGTACACCCTATAAACAAACAGCAATGCCCAAAGGCCTAAGCCCTGAATTTCTAGCACCCAGAAGCAACACTGAGAGATAACAACCAGAGCAAGTGTGTTCTGAATAATTGTTTTAACTGAACACACCAGTCATGACTGTACAAAAGAATTTAAAAAGGCATTCATTATTTCTTGTAGAGCAGATAAAAAAACAAAACATGTTATTCTTATGTTCAGATTCTCTTTTGAAGTTCTCTAAGACTTTCTATCATATTAATAATGTTCACCATTTATTAGCACTATAAGCAAGAGACTATGCTAAGATTTTAATATGTACTGTGTCATCTAATCCTCATGGCATCACTGAGGCACCTAAATTCACTCTAATTCAATGTGTTAAATAACTGGGACTAAAGGAGTTTAAATATGTATCCAACAAAACAGAACTTATAAATTGTGAAGCCAGGATTCCAAAGCTGGAAGTGTTCACCCTTTAAACCCCATACTCTGTGCTCATAAAGATAAATTAAGGCATGGTGGAGCACACCTTGAATCTCAGAACTTAGAAAGCAGAGGCAGGTGGATCTCTGTGTGTTGAGGTCATCCTGGTTCACACAGCAAGTTCTAAGTTAACAGTGAGACCCTGGCTAATGAAAGAAAATTTAAAAAGATGAGCCATGGAGAGCAGAAAATGGTGAGCTTAAATTCCCTGTCTGTATAGAGCAAAGAATACATTTTTTTAAAGGGAGACCAAGCAGTGGAGGGTCTCAGAGCTTTTAGTGGGCCTGATGTTTCACTCCTTGAGTCCTTGGTTAAAGAGCTTTTATTAATGAAAAATAAAAATGGTGGAGAAAAAGACAAAGCCCTTAAGGGTCGCAGTTTTTCTAATGTAACACGAGGGGATTTGAATGGTAGCACTTCATAACTTGCCATTTCCCTGCTGGAAAGAGGCTTTCAGCTCTGATGGGTCTTTGTGCTCTTCTTGGCTAGGCTTTAGACAGCTTTCTTCTTGGCCTCCTTTTCTTGTAGTATTTAGTTAAGATAATTTTTAATCATGATTATTTCTTCTGACCCCATGAGGTAGAAATCCTCCTATCTCTTGCTTCTTACAAAACCCAAAAATGCCCTTCTCCAAGATCTGGGATTCATGCCTTTGCATCTGATTGTATCACATTAATAATGATCACCATTTTTTTTTTTTGGCACTACAAGACTATACAAGGGAGCCCAGCCTCAATAAGTACCTACAAGCAGATACTTGGGACCTGATCCCATGGCCCAACTACTGAGCAACCTGCCATTACTTTTCCAGCAGTATGCTTGGTGCTTAGAAACATTTTTTATTTCAGTGGGGTTGCATTCAGTCTCTTCCCTCCACTGTAATAGACTTGAAGAGCCTTCTTCAATGTACTAATCTGTTGTGTAAACTTCCTTTTGATGGTTCTGAATCACTATAACCTGTGCCAGCCCACTCTCTTTCAGTTGGCAATGCTCTGTGCTCATAGAATGCAGATCCCAATCAGCTCACTAAAACTGTACCTTACATTACACAAAATTCCACCCACCCTCAGCATCTCTGTTAGAGACCCAGTAGATTCTCCAATACCCCACCAAGTGTAACCAGTTTTCCAATGAGTCACTGTGATGTTTATTCCCTGAACTGGATCCATTTGACAAATAAATGAAAAGAGAGCCAGTAAGATGGCTTTAATGGGTAAAGAAAGTCCTTGTCTCCAGGCTTGAGGAGACAAGGTAAAGAGAAAACTGACTCTAGCAAGTTGTCCTCTGACCTCCACCCCCATGCATGCTGTAGCGTGCGCGCACACACACACACACACACACACACACACACACACACACACACACACAGAAACACTTTAAAACTTTTTAAGTGAAAACAAAAAAAAATGTTTTTTTTGAAATGATTTCCAAGTAGCCCAGGCTGGACTAAAATTCCCTCTGTAAGTCTTTTCTCTTCCACAGTTCATTTTGGCAGGTAGCCAAAACCACCTTATTTAACTCTTGCTCTTTGTTTCCTGAACCATCTGTTTAGCATTTAGCTGTTCTGTGCTTCAGACACAAGCTTTGCATAAGAGGTGTGAAACAGACAGGGACAAAAGAGGCTTTTGTTGGGGAATTAAGAATCTACTGTAGACTTGTATAATCTGGTATACACAAAGGGCATCCAGACACAGTCTTGGGGGATATTTGTCATTACTGGCTTATAGTTCAAGAGGTAGGTCTGAGTAAGGGCATCTGGGAGTGTGCATCTTTCAAAAGATCTTCTGCAAACCATAGACGTGGAAAGATTGAGTGGAATAGTTGAGAAGACAGAGAGCTACAGACAAAGCAGCCTGAGCCAGTAAATACGGAAATATGCCAGAAGAGAAGAGCAGGGTGGTCAGAAGAGTGAGGACTGAGAGTAGAGTGAGGATGGGAGCAATGGAGAGACAGTCAACAGGCTCCATCCTCAGCGTGCACCAGCGAAGCAAGATGTAGCATATGGCAGTGGGGTTGTGTGGTACTTCAGGACTATAGTGATTTACAATGGGTCTTTGAAATTTGGGGACAGCAGAAGACATCAAAGATGATATTACAAATCCAATGTTGTAATGATGGCTAATACTAAGTATTTAGAAGAGCCAATCCACTGTAGACACCCCACACTGCACTGAAACCTCATGCTGACTCCTTAAGGAAGACACTGTTTCCATTTCTACTCAGAGGATGAGAAAACCAAGACAAATTGAAGCATCATTTACTCAAGATCTCTAATCCATCAGATTTGAATCCAAGTAATGTGGTTTCAGACCCTGGCTTTCTCATCCTTAGGCGAAACTATTTCTCAAAGTTAAAAAAAGAAAATGGGATTAAATTTAAGCAAGACAGCAAGAAATGATTTATGTGTTTGATTTGGGATGGGAGTGTTTTGAGTGTGGTTTTAGAGACTAAACGAAAGAACTCATTGGGGAAAGTCTGAAAATTGTGGAAAGAAGAGAAAAGCAACGTAAAGGGTAGCACAGAGGAAGGGCATGCTCAAACCCTCAGAGAATGCCAGCATGCCAGGCTCCGGCCCTGAGAGTAAGAGGCAGAGGATAGGCCTTGACCCCTGGAAGCATTTAGCTTTGCAGCAGGGAGATAGATAAGAAACAGATGAACATAAAACCTGGTGTCCATGAAGAAGGTGACAAAAGGAATGCTGGGACAGAAAATAATCTCTGGTTGATGGTGACATTAAAGCTGAAAGCTGATGTTTGAGGAAAGTCCTATGGAGACTGGAGAAGAGGGGCCAAAGTCATTGGCAAGGGAATGGATTGTGGCATGAAGCACAGAAGGAGGTAACCGGGTAGATTTTAAGATGGCCTATTGTCTAGATCTTGCCCCATCCATGAATGTAGAATGAGTGGTGATGGCAGCTGGGCCAGATTGTACTTTAATGCTTCCCTGTGCATCCTAAGAAAAGGGTGATCATTTGAGAAAATCTGGAAGGTTTCAAGCACAGAAGTGACATAATCACACTGTTTGTAAACAAAAGGACTAAGTAGGGAAGATGGGATAAGAAATAGCTTTCTGGGAGAATGTGCAAGTCTTTCTCTAAGACAGCAGCAAGAGGAAAAAACTGTGCATCTGTAGAGGAGCTAAGAGGTGAAAGAGAAAGGCCACAGCTAAGAGCCATGTCCTCTAAGAACGGAGAGTTCATCCCTTCTGGAATGATCTAAAGGTGTGGGTATGCAGCTCAAAAGAGACAAGACAGCCAGCACAGGGGACTGAGAAAGAAAGATATCTAGGAAAATAAATGGGTAACAGGGACTAGGAATCTCAGACTATGCCAAAATGAAGCTCCTTAGGTGGCCCCACCATCACCAGGCAAGGCGATGTGAGCATCTCCAGGATGCAGACAGGGATGAGAATGTGGCACAGAATCCAGAGTTCTCAGCAAGTCACAACTGTAAACACAGACCATGTTAGCAAGCCAGAAAGGGGTAGGGAGGAGGCTAGACTAGAATGGTTAAGATCTAGAGCTTTGATGAAGATAAAGGTCTGATTTGGCAAGAGAATAAAAATTGGCAGGAGGTGGAGATACAGATCCTGGATGGGAGCTTCTAAATGAAGCAACTTCAGTAATGAAGCCTGGGCTGTAAGCACAGGAGCTGTTAACAGCCATCTTAAGGAGCCTTGAGGATGAGCTGAAGGATTAAGAATGGGCCACCACCCAACTACACCACCTGGGCATAAAAACTGTTTTGCCAAAAAACAGAGCATAATTTCATTTTGTGAGGTGTTCTTCCCTCTCTTGCAGAAGGGAAGGAAGAATGAAAAGCCACTCCAGATTCAGCCTCCAGAGATGGCACTGCATGGCATCTGCATCACAAACACACTTGAAAGAATCCTTCTCTTGAGGTACTTTCTCACCAGTTACTGCCCTTGGAAGCCAGGAAACCTTTTCCTTTGCCTTGCCACATACCCATACATTTGTTTCCCTTTGTTAAAATGACTCATTAATCTCAAAGTTCACATACCTCCTTGGGGTTTCATTTCATTCTGTAACACCTCATATGCATCTCAAATAAAAACCCTTTTCTCATTAATCTGTCTTTTACCAGTTCAAGTAGCAGGATCCTGAAACTGAGAAAATGGAACAGAAAGCTTTCATTCTTCCTTGACAGAGCATTACTTAGACTCTGGATTTTTAAAGTTCTTCTAAAATAACCAAGTATTAGTTCACTGTTAAGGAATATTGGAAAATGGCCTCTACTCATTTGCTTGATGGTATTCTGGCACCTTCTCTGAATACAATTATTGTCCTAAAGTACCCCAGCAAGTGGGGAGGTTCTATTGAAGAACTGTTTCTGTCATTGTATCATTGAATCACTGTTTCAATTTAGAATGTCACTCTTAAAAAATAAAATAAAATGCCGCTCATGCCCACACACTCAATCCTTACAATTGCCTGGTTACTCCTCAGTGCTGGTCCAAATGCCTCTTAAGAATTGGTTGGCCGTTTGCAAAATGATCACTGATGGCTTTTTCGGGTTTTGTGTGATTTTTTTGTTTCGTTTGTTTCTGTACAACTGGACAGCTGGCACTAAAAGACAGCTGAAAATCAGGACTGTTTCAGAGACGTAAGGATGAGACACAGGAACCAAAGCATCCATTACTTGGCTGTGCCCTGTGCTGCCTGATGGGCATTCTACCCACTCTGCCTGCTTGCTCCAAAGGTTAAATCAGATTGTATATAAAAAGCAGAAAGCACAGGGTTTGGCATATAGGTAAGCACTCTCCAAACTGATTGCACAGTAGCATGTGGAAAGCAGGGGAGGGGAGCCCAGATCAGCAGCCATTACCAATTTTAAGCCAGCAACATGGTATTTCTGAGTATATATTTGGCTTTTAGGAGTTGTGTGAGGTATATACCAAATGGCTGGTCCAGACTTCCTCCCAAGGCTTCTTGGGAAGTAATCTATATATTTGCTTAATATGTGTGTGACTTGTGTGTATCTGCTCTACTATGGGCCACACATCTACAAGACAAGGAGGATGTTAAAAACTAAATGAGACCTGATCGTAGATCCTGTGTCCAACTGTTACAAGGTGAGGTTACACCCCTGGTCATGGCTGACATGACCAGGGAGTTTCTGAAGGGACACCCCACTTCTACTGGGGTTCAGGGATGAGCAGAAGCTCACCAGGTAAAGTGAGAGCTTGGTGGAATGGGAATGAAGCAACCATGGCCTGAAGTGTCAGCAGGCAGGGTCTAAGAGGTTAGTGTTGGCACGAAGCCCAGGCAGGTCCAAGGTGAAGAAGTCAATCTCACTGGACCTGGCCTTACCTATGAGCATCAGTAAGGGAGCCAGGGCAGGTTTTAAGCAAAAGAGAGTGGTTGTTCAGGAGAGAAAATTGTTTAAAGAGAGCAGAATAGATTAGTAAAGCCATACTGCTATCAGTACCCTGAAGAAGGTGGGAAACTCAACAGAGGTCCCTGCTGACCCTGGCATGGTTCACATAAGTGCAGATATGGGGACTGTGGATGTCCATAGTCTTCTTGAGAGATAGTTGGTGACTGAACAGGAAGTGGATGGGAACAGAGGGTTATACTTAGGAAACCCAAGGCCTTTCAGAGGCTGACTGGCAGGAGTTGGGAGGGGAGAGAAGGCTGAAGGGGTAGGAAACATGTAATATGGGACAAGCTGGACCTGAGATGGACCTGTGTTTCCAGCTACCTTGCCAAGAGAAAAACTAAGCTGACTGGCTTCAGGGTACCCCAGAGCCCAATGTCCCAGGAAAGATGTCATGAAGTTCTATAAGTTGCACAACTGGAACAGGCCTGTTCCACAACCATGCCCCCATGAAAGTCAATGTACCACTATTTGGGAAAATACAGTAAATTTTCATTTTTTAAAGTTATTTCATGAAACCAAGTTTGTTATTTTTTTTTTTTATGAAAATGTCTTTAGATGCTTAAATGTTCTATGGGGGAAAGAAATGGCCTATCAACCTAGTACAGCTACCAGACCCTGCCCCAAAAAATCGCCTAAATGGTGTTATAAACTTCAGGACGCCTCCCATTAAAAATGTAGGCTTCTGAATTCTCTTGGACTTTGCCTGGTAGTCATCAGGTGACACTTGCAGCTGCTTGCGCATTGAAAGGATGCATGGGGCAAGGCTCGCCTGCCCTGGCCTTTTTCTTGACCTTCAAGGCTCACAGGCAGCCTCTTCTGCTTTTGGTTAGGTGTTGGAACAATGTGCTGTCATATGTTCCAGCATATTTATAACTAAGCATCAACTAAGTGCCTGGCAGACAGCTAAGACCTTGGGCGCAGGGCACTGTGACTGCCCCACTCAGGGAGCACAGGCTGGCAGGACCTTTTTCTCAGTGGAGTTCGGAGATGGTTTGCTATGACAGCATAGATTTAACTTTGTACTTAAGGGTATTCCAGCTGTCTGCTCATCCCACACACCCACTCACAAACAAAGGCACATTAGAATGGATGCTCAACTCACTATAGAAGTTTTGAGTTATAGAATTTCATGAGTTTCCTAGAGTTGGACGCCGCTCTGCTGTACACGCCTCGGCAGTCAGGGTGGATGTTCAGCGTGATACAAGAGAAACAATATAGAGGCTCTGGGCTGCCTGGGCACCAGTCGTCCCAGGTCCCCTTTCAAGCCTTCCTTTTTCTTTGCAAACCAGGTTCTAACCAGCATCTGACCTGATCTTTGCCAGCTTCAAGATGGATTACAACCATAGCTCAGGCATGACCAGTGGAGCTCAGAAGATTAATTTGTTTTGTAGCTGCTTTGGCTCACACATGCGCCTGCCTGCCCGTGTCCCCAGAGGGAGCTACCCTAATGAGAAGGCTGCTTCAAAAGAAAGCGCGACTTCACTATTGATCCTTCCCATTCTTTCCACTGACAGGGGAAATGAATTGGATAAAGTTTTAATGGAGACTGAAAATTCTCCCCTCAAGGAAGGACTTTTATTTTTTGCAACAGAATTTACTTTTATTGACTAAGACACAAAGGAAACTCAAACACGAAGGCCTCAAAACATTTCACACAGTAAGATTAGGTTAGGATATTTCTGTTTTGAGACTTGGGAGGGGGTGGGAGTAATGCTCTAAATTTCGGCTTAAGACAGTTGCGAACTTTCTTTTCGGTTTTGCAGTGCGGTGAAACAAATGCGATGCCAAATCCAGGGCCTTCTGAACGCTAGGCAGGTGCTCCTCCACTGAGTCCCAGCCCAGCTTCAGTTACAGGACTTAGAATTGAGACAGCCTCCACGCAGCCTGCCATGAAGACCCAGTGACCGTCTTCTCTCCCTTACAAAGCAAGGTGATAGCATGGTGGGCCATGGTCTGTGCTTGCCTCTACATGAACCCTGACTCAGCTCCTTGCTATCTGGGTATTAAATGACTCTTTGCTAAAGGAGAAACGTGGTTGGTTATTCAAGCTCTCTCAGCCCCAGTTCCCTGCTTTATCCAACAAGGCTGTTGTTAGCACACTGATGAGAGCTGTGCTGAAAATGGGATGAGAAACTTTGCAAAGTAGCTTGTTCCCCAGCAGGAGGTTGGGGGACCACAAAACCACAAATGCAGCTCCTCTGGGCAGACAGATAAGCAAAAGAGGAATTTGTTTGTTTGATCAAACAGGCATGTGTGTGCATGCACGTGTGCGTGCAGAGTGTGGGTTTGTTGGTGCGAGTGCAGACACCTGCAGAGATCACGGGTACCATTCCCGTGAAGCTGGAGCTACAAGAAACTGTAATCTTTCCTGTGGGCGCTAGGATCCATACTTGGGTCTTCCACAAGAGCAGTAAGCGCTCTTAACCATTGAGCTTTCTCTCCAGACCCAGAAGCGGAATTTTTAATGATATTAGCTACCAAAAGCTGACTTCTGGCCAGGCATGGTGGCATACTCCTTTAATCCTAGCACTTGAGAGGCAGATTTCTGTGAGTTCAAGGTCAGCCTGGTGTACATAGTGAGTTCCAGGATAGCTAGGTCTATATAATAGACCCTGTCTCAAAAACGAACAAAAATCTGACCCCTAAATATATGACTTAACCTGATTTTTTCAGATAGTCAAGTGTGCTAAAAGTAAGTCTAAAGAACCCTTATGACAGCCAGTGTAGAAGACGAAAGACACTGGAGCCATGGGAACAAAAGCACAGATCTGAGGGGGAGTGATTTACAGTGCCTATTCCTTTTGACATACTTAGAAAAAATTTTCAGCTTGATTTAGATAACATTCACATACAATACAGTTCACCCATTTTGACTGTATAGCTTAATAAATTTGGGTAATGTATTTAGCCATGGCATCTTATAACCACTCAGTGAAGGCATTGTTTGAGCAAAATAAATATTCACCTGTGCTCCTTTGTAAACAATACACCTCTCCACCCAGACTCTGGGCAACCAAACATCTGCTCTCTGATATGATCTCCTGTCCTTTTCTAGAATACCATACAAATGACGCTATGTGCTTATTTTTTTCTTAGTATAGTTTTTAAGAATTCATCCATATAGATGCACATTGTGATAGCCTGTGCCTTTTTATTGCTGAGTAATATTCTCTAATATGGATAGATCACCCCTTTTGGTTAGCTATTCAGAATGGCTGGATTGTGTCCTGTCAGTTATGAGCAATGCTGTTGCTAACATTGTCACAAATTCTTTATGAATACATGCTCCATTTTGTTTCAAGGCATGGATTCCCACTTACAAAGTTACAGTGTAGGAAGATCACGCCTCTGAATAGCTACCTTAGAATAAATGAATATAATTACAGCTCGTCTAGATAATGCTTATATAACTTCTTTCTGCAGTCACCTCTTGGTGTCTTTTCAAGTTTTACATATGTAAATTCAGAAGAAATATTTGGTTTGCTCTAAGTAATGTATCTAGTTGATTTCTCCTGAAGACAAGATGAATCAAATCTCTATGGTAACGGCCCATGCTTTTCTGCGGCCTTAAGAGTACTTGATTCTCTTTAAAAGTCATCTTTCCTACATTGTTAACCATGTGCTTGGATTTGTTTGTTTGTTTGTTTGTTTGTTTGTGTTAGTGAGGATTGAACTCATCCCAGGGCATGCTAGGTAAGTACCCCACCCCATCCCTGGCCTTGGATGTCTTCTTTTGAGAAATGATCATTAGGCCAATCACCCATTTTTCCCACTTTCGGAATAATGTTTCAGAATAATTTAGTACATAGACAGGAAAAGTAGAACACTTGGGATCTGTAACTTTGCTCGGGTTGCACAGCTACAGTGTAATAGAACTGGATTTCAAGCCCTGACAGGCCAGTTCCAGAGTGCTTTAATTCACTTTATATCCAGATCACAGCCCCCTCCCTCTCCTCCTCCCAATGCCACCTTCCCTCCTTTTACACCCAATCCCCCTCCTCTGAAGGGGATCCTCTCCAGCCCACCCCAGCTCATCAAGTCCAATCAGGATTGAGCATGTCCTATTCACCTGTGGCCTGGGAGGGGAAATGATAAAAAAGAGGTAACAGAATCCATGTAAGAGATAGCCCCGCACCTCTCACTAGAGGATCCACATGAAGCCTGAGCTGCCCATCAACCACATTTGTGTAAGGGGTCTAGGTCCAGTCTATGCATGGTCCTTGGTTGGTGCTTCAGTCTCCACAAGCCCCTGTGAGCCCTGGTTAGTTGGCTCTGTTGGTCTCCTTGTGAAGTTTCTGTCATTTCTAGGTCCTTCTGTCCTTCTCTCCTCTTTGAGACTCCCAACTCTTTCCTCTATGAAAAGCTGGAGACTTAGGACAGGGTAGGCTTCTGGGAGGATATAGAGGAGACTCTAGCTGAGACTCCTACTTGAAAAGGTCATGGAGACTGAAGAGGACACCCTGTAACTAGACAGGACTTATAGTGGAGGGAGGAGAACACCACCCACCCACAAAAACTTTGATCCTAAATTTTCCCTGCCTACAAGAAATAGAGAAAATGTCCAACCAATGCCTGGCCCAGCCTGAGACTCATGCCATGGAAGAAGGCCAACCCTTGACAGTATTAACAGGACTCTGTTCTGCTTGCAGACAAGAGCCTAGTATAACTGTCCTCTGAGAAACTCTACCCAGCAGCACATCAAAACAGATGCTGAGACTCACAGAGCACTGATTCTGAACAAGATGATACACAGCTCAGCTCTTCTGTCAGGGGTGAGGAGATCGCTCAGTGGGTAAAGTGCTAGTCATTCAAGTGTCAATCACTCATTTTTTAAACTTTTTATGGATTTTTGTGTTTGGGTTTCTGCTATTGAATTGCATTGCTTAAATATTCTGGATGTTAATCCATTGTCAAATAAACAATTTCCAAATATTTCCTCCAGATCTGTAGATTGTCTCCTTACTGGACTCTTTTGATGTTTCCATTTATCTGTATTTGCTTTTGTTTCCTGCTTTTAGGTTTTTGCCTAAAATAATATTGTTGTAATGTCCTGAAGCACAGTCTTTGACTTCTAGTAGTTTCACAGTCTGGGTCTTACATGTAAATAGCTAATGCATTTTTGAGTAGTCTTGTAAGTGGCAAAAGGAGATAGAAGCCTGATTTTGTTCTTCTGTATGTAGTATATCTACTTTCACCTGAGGCATTTTGAAGACTGTCCTTCATCCAACATGCACTTTTGTCAAAGCTCAGTTGGGTTTCTTTCTTGCAAGTTTTCTTCTTGCCCCTATTTCCTGTTCCCCTAATCTATGTTACCATTTTCATGCCAGTACTGTACAATTTTCAGTACTCTAGCTTTTTGGTACATTTTGAAGGTAGATGGCATATTATTGCACAGTGGAGTAACTATGGAATATAGTAATGTACTACATATTTCAAAAGGCCAGAGGAGGGTCTGGGGAGGTGGTCAGTAAGGATCTTGCCATGGAAGCATGAGGACCTGAGTTCATATCTTCAACACCAATGGAAAAGCCTAGCACAGCAGCACATGCCTGATTCCTGTAACAGACCTGGAGACAGTGGAAAGGGAAAGATGGATCCCTGAAGCTTAGTGGCCAAACAGAATAGCTGAATCAGTGAGCTTCAGGCTAGGCCAGTGGCCCTGTCTCAAATAAACGTGATGATGATGATGATATGGAGAGCAATTTAGGAAAACACTTAACACTGACCTCTGGCAGAAACTTTCCTATGGAAGAGCAAGGTAAATGAGGCTGATTAGGAAAGAAATAACCTTCTCCAAAGGGAGGTTTGACTTACACCCCAGGCTCTTGGACCTCTGGAATGCCTTGCTTAATAGGAGCCTTTGGCTATTGACACTCTAACGACAAGACATGATAGAAGCCTTAGAGTCACACATATCAGTTATGACCTTAAATATCAGCTTGCTTTCCAGGAACAGCTAGAGATTAAAGCTTGGCTGAACTTTGGTTGTTGACAATACTTGTGTATCTGTCATGATGATCAGGAGGAGGTCACCTTGCCAAGACCCTATAAGAAGATGAGATTCTACATGGGAACCCTTCCCACACTGTCCCCTATGCATGTCTCCCCTTGGATAACTGTAATTTGTATTCTTTGGCTGTAACAAAGCTTTTATAATAGGTTAATACTTTACTGAGTACTGTGTGTGATTAGAGTGAATGATTTGACCCAGGGGTAGTTAAAAGAACCTAACTGGCATGAAGCAAAAAATGACTGTAGGGCTCACCTAATATGTAGCTGCCCTCAAAGTGGGGCCCTCCTTAAGAACTTTTCCCTCACATGGTACATTTGGCTAGAGTCCATACAAAAAATGAGGAAGTCAATTCTATCGGACATGGGTGACAGTGCTGTAAGTCAGTGTTTCCCAACTCGTGGGTCACAATCTCCTTGGGAGTTGAAGGACCTTTTCACAGGGGTCACCTAAGACCTCAGGAAACACATCATGACTCATAACAGTAGCAATTTTATAGTTATGGAGTAACAACAAAAATAATTTTATGTTTGGGGGTCATCACAACATGAAGAACTGTAAAGGGTCACAGCACTAGGATGGTTGAGAACCACTGCTGCACATAGTTAAGTTCCTGATCAACAGAGCAACATGAGCAGAGTATGATTTTGTCTTTTCACAGTGTAAGACAAAGGAGGCCAGGAGATGGGGTAGGGCCCTAGTTTTTGTCCAGATGTAGGGAGAGATTTCACCCAAGAAAATAAAAAGAGAATGGTGTGACCACCTGTGGAGAGCTGCTTGTTTGTCAGGCTGCTTTGTTATTGAGTGTTCAGTGGAAAAACATGTTCCTGCCCTGGCCTTTACCTTGGGAATAACAGGATGTTTGCCAAGCTCCTTTAACTTGCTTATGTGATCTTGGAGCTCACACTGAGATATGGTCTAAGAAAACAAGTTTGACTGCTCCATGAACCTATTCCTTGTATTGATGTGCTTTGCACTGACTAAAGACAGGAGTTGTGGAATGAATAAACCAGGCTGTGGCAGTTTTTACTGACAGCTCCAGAGCTGAACCCTTGTGTTATTTATTTTAATCCTTACTCCCCATTTAGTTACTCTTCGACTTCGCCGGCAGGCTCCGCTAATGACCACTAACAGAGAGTGTTTGCCACTCTTGGACTGTTGTGAACAGTCCAAGGACAGTGTTTACGATGGTCAACATCACCACCTCACTTCTGCAGATAAAAAGAACTGAGTCACAGGGAGATTGATTAGTCTGCCCAAAGTCACCCAGAAGGGAAGTGGCAGAGGAGAAATTTGAAACCAGCTGGAACCTGGTCTAACTCATAACCATGCTACCACATGAACTCAACCATATGTGGCAGGAAGATTAACGGGATTCACTGGCCAGAAAGAGTTGAGGAAGGCTAGAAGGTTTTGTATTGATAAACAGAAAGATACAGATGTCACACAAGCCCAGTTCTGGTCGCAGACTCAAATCTGTCATGATGTTCCTGGTCCTCAGGCCCCACTTCAGCTAAATAAATCCCTAAACTTTCTGATAGCCCCAAGAAACAACAGAATTGGTGGTCAGTTGTTGCTGCTGGAGACAGATTTTTGCCATTGCTAGCCATTGGTGTGTTGCCCATGTTTCTGTAGGCAAACCTGATGGGAGTCACACACACAAAGACATGAGTTGTAGAAGAGGGGACTAGTTGAGGAGAGGAAACAAGTCAGTGGGAATGAGATGGGGACAAGAGAAGGAAATGGCGAATCAAAATACATTATGCACATGTGTAAAAATGATATAATAAAACGTTACATTGAATATGTGTAATTAATATATGCTAAAAATAAAAATAAAAAACTTCAAAACACACAAACACCACAAGACACAGCAGCAGAAGACAGAGCAGCCGAAAGCCTGAGCTTGTGAGTCTGAAACTTTAGGGCCTGGCTAGCTGGGTAATGTGGGCAAATGACTGAGCCTTAGCGGTCCCACCTGGGAAATGGGGGAAATGATAGTATCTAGGTCATTGGAAGGCTGAAAGGACATTTACTGTAAGGAACAGTCTGTGCCAAACCCTTAGCACAATGCCTGGCATATGACTAAGCAAGGGTTTTAGGGCTCCCTCTCTGTCTCTGGAATAGCAGTTCTCAACTGCTATTGACCCCACTGGGGGGCGAACAACCCTGTCACAGGAATCACCTAAGACCATCAGAAAACACAGATATTTACATTATAATTCATAACAGTAGCAAACTTACAGTTATGAAGCAGCACTAGGAAGGTTGAGAACTACTGATCTAGGATTAAGCTCTGCTTGTTCTAAAACCCCTTCTTCATATCATTGTGTACTCAGACTCCATGCTCAGTGGCGGGGAGGGCAAATTTCTAATCCTGATTAATAATTCAAGAGAAACTGGTGTCTTAACTATCCTTGCTATGGGCTACTCAGCATGCATCACTGAGTGAGACCCATTGTTATCCAGAGGTGATATAGAAAGCAAACACAACAGTTCACACTTGTACACAGTCAGATCGTGTTACAACAATCAAATTGACACCACTAGTGGGCAGGACGCAGCATCACCTCAGATATGGATCAGAACACAGGCTAATAATGTCTAACCATCAAAAAGCATGGCATAGCAAAGCCTTGGAAACTATCAAGTCTAAAGTGCCTGGGTATTTAATCTACTTTTTATCATCTCAAAGTAAAATCTGCTTCAAATTTAGCCACAGGATTATTGCAGCTTCCCATTTCCAATCTTCTAGCATCGCCATCAGAGCCAGAACTGTGGCCTTCACCCACTGCTCTCTGCACACTCAGCCTGCGCTTGAAGAATACAGAAAGCACCTTTAAATCTAAGGGTTACTGAAGATCAGAGTCCTGCTTGCTACACATTTACTGTACTCCTTACTCATTAACTGTGAGATCTGTTCACAGTAATGTTGGGAGAACAGTTGGATCTAAACATCTGCTCAATAGTTCTGAATTAGAGCCACAGTGAAGAAAGCCCAAAGAGAGATGAACTGCATCCACACATGTGATGGAGACTTTCATTTCATAATGCAGTGTTTTCCAGTAGTGAAACACCATGCATATCTGAGCACACAGCTTCAGAATTGAGTTCTCAATACAGTCTATTTTGCTAATGAATAGAAAGAAAGAAATTGTGTGAGTTTTAAAGATTCTTGCAATAACCTGCATTAACAGTGGGTTTGGTAATGAAGGTAAAATGAGAGAAGAGTCACTTCTTCCTGGGTGTACTTACTGGTCTCAATGTCTCTGTTTATTACTGCAGGAGGCCTTAAGCTTCCCAACAAGAAGGCTCAGTCTGTCACATTCAGCCTCACAAGCTCCAGAGCTTACGCTAACACAGTGCCTGCCACATATGGGGTTCTCCATGCATATGCATTGGAAAACTGAACTGTAATTTCCAAATCTATCTTCAGTGTTTCTGATGGCTAACAAAGCATTTCAACATTCCCCCTCTCAAATTTACATAACTTAAAAAGTGAGGGGGTAGTGGAGAGATGGCTCAATTGGAAAAGGCTTGCCTTCAAGCCAGCATGAGGATCTGAATTTGACCAAACCTGTAAAATCAGCATTTGAGAAGGTCACTTTTCTAGTTTAATTGGCAAAGGTCTAGGTTCAGACAATAAAGAGGACACAACAAAATGGCTTGCCTATCAAGACCAGAAAAAGAACAACACAAGTAGACCTGGTACCATGAAAAGGGGAATCTCTATATATGTAACATCAATAATCATAGAAAAAGAGGCCAGAAATTTGAGAGGGATTGTAGGAGTAAGGGGGAGCAGAGAGGCTAGAAAGCGAAGATGTAGGAAGGCTGGAAGGAGGAAAGGAAGTAAGGAAATGATGTAATCATATTTTAACTAAAAATTTAAAAGTAATAAAGTAGACAGAGGCACATAGATATCTATGAGTTCAAGGTCTAAATAGCAAGGGCTAGGCCAGCTGAGGCTACATAATGACACAGTGTCTCAAAAATAGCAATAATGTGAAGAGAGGCTACACACACATAGAGACACATTAACACACATACATAGAATATAAAATTTATGGTCAGTATTGATACAGTAATTTTATGTCATTATTATTCCACATTTGATACTTCCTCTTCCAAGAGACACCACTACCTCTCCTCACTGGCTATGAGGAAAGAGAACATAGCATGAATGAACAGGGCATTCCAATTGCACAATAGCTCATGATATAGATATATGAGTAAGTGAGAATGTTATACGTCATGAGCTAAGTACCTAAGTACTTGACCATGAAAATAAAAATAGAAAATGACTTTGTTTCCCTTACTACTTGCATGTCTATAAACCCAGCTAAGAGTATAGCTGGAGTAAGAGAATCCCTAGAGAGATCCTTGAGAAATGCATCAACCTAAAAGGGAAAGGGGTGGAAGGGAACAGCAGGAACAGAGAGACAGTGAGTGGTAGTTTGAATGAGAATCCCCCCCCATTGTCAAGAAGTGAGCCTTCAACTTCCTCCTGTCCCTGCTGCTGTGCTGTCTTTCCACAATCACAAACTCTGATCTGCTAGAACCATGAGATCAAATTAACTCTTTCTTCTATAAATTGCCTTGGTCATTGTGTTTAATCCTAATCAGGGTTTCCGAGCTGTGAAAAAACACCATGACCAAAAGAAAGTTGGAGAGGAAAGGGTTTATTCTGTTTACACTTTCACATCATAGTTCATCATGGAAGGAAGTCAGGACAGGAACTCAAACAGGGCAGGAATCTGGAGGCAGAGGTCACACAGAGGTGCTGCTCACTGCTCATCATAGTTTATTCAGAATCTTCCTTACAGAACCCAGGACCACCAAAGGATGGCAGCACTCATAATGGGTTGGCCTCACCCTCATCAATGACTAATTTTTTTTTTTAATGCCCTATAACTGGATCTTACAGAGGCATTTTCTCAGTTGAGGTTCCCTCCTTTTATTTGACTCTGTTAGGCCCAGCGGAAGCCTAATTTTCAGGAAGACAGATGAAGGGAACTCTCAGAGACCGTACTGATGCAAATGCAAGAGGTTTATTCAAGCCATCTCGTGATGTGGTTGCCCCCCAAACCAGCAAGGAACAGCACCGAGAGACAAAAGCCTAGGGTTTTTATAGGAAAAAGCATGGGAAGCATCGGGGTTGCAAGCTTGGCACACTAGAGTGGATAGGGTAGTTGACTTTTAAAATGATTGGTCTATTTTAGGCGCCAAGTCCAGTCAGTCCTGCCTCGCCGCCCCCCCCCCCCCGTTGCCAGGCAACTCTATCTCGCACCGCAGATCTGGACATTCCTCTGCAGTGGGGTGAAGACCTTTGGCATTCCTTTGCAACAGGGTGGGTCTTGTTTCAATTCACCCACTTTTCCTTTCGTCCTTCTGCTTTCTGGAAAAGTACTGGGAGAATTTACTTTAATATGGGGTATAAGATTTATAAAGTAATCTGTAAAGTTAACTTGTTCCTTTCAATTCTAGCTTGTGTCAAGTTGACATAAAACTAGCTAGCCCAGTGTTTTATCTCATTTTTAGAAAAGTAACTAATGCACAGTGCTGAAGTTAAACCAGTAGACATTGTTTATGCACCCAAACTGAGAAAACCCATTAGTGTAATGTGGGTTGCTAATTTGCTTTTTAGAAGTTTAAAAATTAAAAAATTTATATTAATGATTAGCTTCTATTAATTTCCAATCTTATTATCCCTAGAATTTGTCATTTTATACATCTAAGGAACTGAGAACTGCTTATAGTCACTCTTCCAAAATATCCATTTGCTAGACTTCATAATAATCTGTAGTTTGATCATAGGTGGTATAGACCTGTTCAAGAGGCTCCCTCCCGATACACCAGGCTGGCCCTGGAGAGATGGTAAAGCTCACAGAGTCAATGGGAAAGAAATGAGGTAGAAAAAAGTTAAATGAGGCAAAACAATTAGTAAGACCTAATTAAGCAATGAATCCTAATTGTTCAGCACTTTTTTTTTTTTTTTTTTACATTCTCCAAAACCCTGATCCAGGGATACCAGACAATGACAATGTAGTTACTTGTTTCAGAAATTATTCTCAGTTGTATAGGTTTAGTTGGATTTTGTTTTGGTTGCTCTAGTCTAGTTTGTTTGAGTTTTTTTGGGAGGGGCGGACAGAATTTGGGGTTGTTTTTGTTTGTGACTTTGCACTGTTTTTAGATTGTGTTGAAATAGTCAAAGCTAGAACTGCTAGTTTCAGGGGAACTCCATCTCCTAACATCTGGACTCTCACTGTTTCTGCCCATCAAATGAGTTTACATAACAAGAGATTTGCATAGTGAGAGGCAGCTGTGCAAAGCTCATTATGTAAGGTCTATGTGGAACAGGTTAATTTGCTTACCTGCTTTCCCAAGTCTTGTGAAACAAACACTTTCATTTCTTCAGATGAAGCACACTCTTCCCATACCCACCCCTGAAGATCTTCATCTTGGCTTGGCTCTGACCCTGTCTTTGAACTCTGGATCTCAGTTTCTCTGTCCTTACCACAAGGAAGAACTCTTGATCCCCAACTAAGGACTACACACAGCATCCGAAAATCCCTATTGTTTTAACCTTACAATTTAAAACTTCAATTTATAAATTCTTCAAACTTTCAAAACTTGCCCACAGGCAAGGCAACCTTGATTCTGCCTCAAAACAGATGGAATCATCACCTCTTTTATTATGGAAGGGTATACATGGTCTTTTTGCTTCTGATTTTAAAACACATTCCCTAAAATGAAGTACACATATTGAAAAAACTGTTCTGTTGGTTTTTGCCACAACAAATACCTTTTAATGCTAAACAACTGACTTAAAAAAAAAAATGAAAGAATGGAAATTGTTTAAAATTTTTTTTGTTTTGTTTTTTTATCAAAGGGCTCCCCAAGAGCCAGTATTCCATAAATCCCTTCACCTTATAAACTTTTTTAAATCTCCCCACCTAATAAAACTTTGACAAACAGTACGCACACACACTGCATTTTTAGACTTGAAGGCCTAAAGAGAACTGATTCATTCTCCTTTTCCTTCATTTTCTATCAGTTTAAGTTAGCCAATCTTGAAATGTCAGACTTCAGACAAAGGAGAGAAGACACAATCACCACCTGTGTTAGAATAAAAGCCCAGTCAGCTTCCTGTCCAAGTGTGCTTGCTAACCCAGTTTGGGTCTTTTACTCTTTACTTAAAAGTGAATCACACTTTTCCCGAACTGTAATTGCTCCATCTCTCTGCCTTTTGAAATTCTAACTCCACTTAGCCTGGAAAAGATGGACACTTTTGTAACTCAGAGCTTGGCAAGACTGCTCCTGTCTCAAGTGTTCAGCAAGGAGAATTGTTTCTTACGCCCAGGGAAAGGGACCACAGTGCCCACCCCTCAGGATGTCACCACCAGCACTTTCTGCTATTCTGGCCTCTATACTTAATCAGTGAGATATTGTTTGCTGGCCATTAGGGATCTGTAGTGAGCCAAAGTATGTGTGTCCCTGGCCCTGTTCTCCTGGGGCCGCTGTTGAGACAGGTTAGGAGTGGAAAGACAAGAGGAGCTAATTGGAAGAAACAGAAGTACTGCTGACCCCACAGGGGCCAGCTTTCCTGACCCAGCACTTTGGTGGGTGAGATTGATGTGCTTTCCAACTTGAGACTTATTATGGGAACCTGGACCTCTCATGGTGAATTAAGCAGGCCCAGTTTCTACCCTACAGGGATTTGCAATTTAGCTGGTGTGAGCAGGAGTTGAGCTGTTGGTGCAAAGCTCCTGGGCTCCTCAGTGGTGGTGGTGTGGTATGGGGAGTTAAGAGCCTTTTGTTCCCCAAAAGTGGCCATTATTTCCTTCGCAGGTGATACTGTGGACAGTTTTACCTGTCCTCCTCTGTTCTTGCAGACTAAGAACCTATTTGAATCTCTAGATTCTTGGAAGAAGCAAATCAACTAAGATCTTTATTCTGTCTACAGGGTAAAAACTATCAGAGTGATTTATTGGGCATATTTAGCTCTCCTTTTGCTTGCAGGATGCTTGGGACTCCCCTGCGGGGATAAAGGAATGAATATTTTTGGAGTCTAATAATAGTGGGAAAATCAGATTTTTGTATTTATTTTAAAGAAATTGGGTGATTTTTTTATAGTTCTCTCAAGAATTTTTATCTCACTAGCCACTTTTGATATACATAGTCATAATCTACCCTGGTAATATGCTAAATAAGTATAAGTGCAGCATGATCTGGCTATATTGGTACTTTTTCTATGCATTGTTAGTTGAGAAATAAAAGAAATGCAGTGAAATATCCAGCAATATTTCTGGAGTACCTGCCATGTTCCAGGCACCAAGCTAGGACTGGGGGACATACACAAAATTCATTTGCCCCACACAAGAATCACAGAATACTGTAGATAGGCCTCGGTACATAGAATTCATCATGAAAGACAAAGGGACATAGGAAGTATTGAAATGTTTCTGCCCAAGAGGCATCACTTCAACTTTAAATAGATCTGAAAAGCTATTCATTTCATCAAAAAGAAGCATAGCTGTGCCATGTTCAAGAGCAGTGTTCCATATTGCTCTCCCATGCTATGAGGTAGAAATTTAGGGGTTCTTTCTCAGTATTCTTAGTCTCATTAATAAAAATTTAAAAACAGACTCAGAAGGAAACTCAAGGACAATTTTACTAGAGTTTAAAAGAAAGATCACAGCACAGGTCAGCTATTTGGGATTGGAAGAGAAGAGGGAGAAAAAAAAGCCATGCCTTTTGAGTTAGGTATGGAGGTTATCAAGCAGCCACTTGTTGAAAGAGACATCAGACATTGTATCAAAGAGTGAAGGGGCTAGAGAGATGGTTCTGTGATTGAGTACATACTGCTCTAACAACCGAGCCGAGTTTGGTTCCCAGCAGAACTGTTGGGAGTCTCATAACTGCCTATAATTCCAATTCTAGGGAAACCAGTGCCTTCTTCTGGCCTCCAAGGGTACCTGTACTCATGTGTATGTGCCCACGCCACACACACACACACACACACACACACACACACGAACACATAAAGGGGGAGAAAAGGAGAAAGAAAGAAGGGGGAAGTGAGAGGGGGAGGGGGAGAGGGAAGAAAAGAGAGAAAGAAAAAGAACAGAGAAAGCACACTTGAGTTCTAACCATTATCCAAAAGGAAAAGTTGCACCTTTCTGAGTCAGAATTCAGAAAAGTAAGTCAACCTAACAAAACCTCTAGCAGCTCCATAGCAACTGTATAGGTAGCAAGGAAGGAAAAGTACATCATCTCATTAAGAGAATAATTATTCTTCACACCTCTTTAGGATACTGTTAGATAAATCTGCTTTCTTAAGGGGTGATCTCTTAGCCAGAGAATTAAAAGGTCCAACTTAATTGATTCTTACATTTTCAGTAACTTGCAATGTTAAGTCTCTTCCCAAAGTCAAAAGTAAATTTCATTATTTTGACCAGAAGAAAATAGTTTCCCTAAAAGGCCTCAACACAACCTTGATCAAAGCCACTTTGTAACGGTGGGACAAATAAAGGCTCTAAAGGTCTATGAAAATGAGTCACTTGGATTATCTTAATTTCTTATTTTTGACCTGCTTTTAAGAATATGAATGAAAACATGGTCTTTCTCTTGGATGGGTGGAGAATACATGCATTCATCCTATCTTACAAATGATTTCAAGAATTCATCACGGACCACATGAAATTCATGCATGGTCTGTATTGAGCACCAAAGTTAGATAATCAGACAGAAGAACTAGAGATGACATTCAAAGTAAATGTCATTATTTAAGAATAAAAGAACATTTAAGAAGTGTTAAGCAAAGAAGAACCATTGAAGGAGAAACCAGCATTGTCAGAATTGAGGAGATTGTAAAGATGATCGCCAGATCCTCAGTCACCACTGGCTGATAAAATAGCAAATCACATGCAACAAAACAGCCATTTCTACCAAAACCAAGGCTGGGCATGTGCTCCTAACATGATGGATCAATCCCCAGCAATAAAAGAAAAATATTTTATCCATTATCTCTATTTTGACACCGACTTTGTCAGGCTTATTTTCCTGGGTTCAAGGAAATTGAGTTATGCAACATCAAAAGAAAAAAAAAATCTAAACTCAGGATTATTGTCACTCCAAAGTTATTGAGATTTAACTTTTAAATGTATAGGAAGATTACATATACCTGTGAAATTAAATGATGTATACAGAGCCAAAGCAGAGGCTGAACTCAGAGCACACTCTGCTCTATACCCCAGATGGGTCAAGCAGCAGCAGTGCCGGGCCACCAGTTATCTCCTCCCTGCTAGCTCACTCCCTCAGAGTCTCCTAAATTTAAAAAAGAGCCAGCTGACCCCTCCAATAACAGTTTTATTTCTCCAGTACTTTTAAAGAAAAACTTCTTGAAATGGTTGTTCATGCCTGCTCTCTCCACTTCCTCTACTTACTGTCCCATAAATACTCCAAAGCAGAGTAATTCTTCCTAGCACCTCCAAACTGCTCTTGTTTACCAAGAATCTCTACCTTGCTAATTCCAAAGACTGGCTTAAGAATTGCCTAAAGGCCATGTAGGTTAGTGGTAGAGTGTTTGCCTAGCATGTGCAAAAAGACCCACATTTCAGTGCCTGTATCACACACACACAAAAAAAAATAAATAAATAAAAATCCACCTATTCTGTTTTCTACAGTTGAGGTATTCAACAGCTGCTCACTTCCTTGTACATGGGACATTGTCCTCATCTAGTTTCTGGGAACTCTCCCAATTTTTACTGCAGCTATTTTTTATTCTTTATTTTTTATTGTCTCTTTTCCTCTCCCTCCTGCTCCCCCTCCTTCTCTCTCTCTCTCTCTCTCTCTCTCTCTCTCTCTCTCTCTCTCTCACACACACACACATACACACTACTGAGGGAACCACAGAGAGCTCACTTTTCTCTTCATCCATAGTCATGGCCCTGGGGAACTCATGCAGTCCCGTGATTCAAATATATACTCTATATACTAATGGTTCACAGACTTAATACATCTACTCAGCAACGTCCTCCTTGGACTCCAAATTCCTATACCTAACTGCCTAATTCCTAACCAGTATTTTCACTTGGAGAGCTAATAACCTTTTCTCAAAATACTGTGCCTCAGTCCTAGCTTTCTTAATAAACAGCAGCTTTGTTTTTATAATGGCTCAGGTCATGATACCTCACACACACACACACACACACACACACACACACACACACACCTCAAGTCTGTTTGAAGGTGATTAATTACACTCTGTTTCTATATGCTTGAAAACTGTAAAGAGAGTGGATGATATGACTTCACTACATAAACATGCTAATTATGTGAGGGAAAGCATTGATTAGCTGCACTTAACTGTTAAACAGTCTATACTACTTTAAAAAAATTTTTGCAACAACAACCAAAAAAAAAAAAAAACATGCATTACCTGCCAAAGAAAATAATACTTTTAAAATAAAGTATTTTATCAAATCACCTCTGGTATGTCTGGGAAATGATTTGCAATAGCTGTACTTTCAGTTTGGAATGAGTTAGCATGCTAAGTACACAACAGCCAAAGTAAAACAACTATCCGCTTAGGTAGATAAACATCATAAAATCAGGTGATTACAATATCCAGCAGAAATAGGTTGGGGAAACTTTGCTGAAACCATCTAACTGGAGTTCCTGATTAACAGACAGTTCATGCACAGAGCTTTCTCAATATGGATGGGCATCTGCCTTAAGATTCCCACAATAGGCATTTTTATGCCATGGGATAAACAATAGTAACCACTATTAATGCAAATGTTTACCTTCTAACTGTTCTCAGAGGTGTGGTGTGCTTTTCATTGTTTTTCCTCGCTTTTTTTTTTTTTTTTAATATCCTTAGCTGTTTGCTGTTCTCCTCTCTGCTATGAAACCAGGAGGCCACCCTGGCCCACTAAAGGATGCTTTGAAGGATAATTGAAAAATACATGCGTTATCTGGGACAAGAGAACTCTTCTACTCCTGGAGTCTACTCTCAACAAGTGGAAACAGCACATGACAATTTGTTAGAAACATTTCTTTAACAACTTCCCACTATTTCATTACTTCAGTCCTACTTGAAAACTGTATCACCTTCACACAGACTGGGGGAATGTGTGTGTGTATGCATGTCTGTGTGTGTGTCCTATGTATCTGTGCTTCTCTCTCTCTCTCTCTCTCTCTCTCTCTCTGTGTGTGTGTGTGTGTGTGTGTGTGTGTTTATGTGTGTGTGTGTGTTTATGTGTGTGTGTTTCAAGACAGCAAACTCAGGGTTATACACCTCACACATTGTAGGCAAGTGCTCTACCACTGAACTACATGTCCAGCCCTGAACTTAACCCCTTATTTGGTCATTCTGCCTTCACAATCATCTCTCCTACAGTCTTCTACTACAATAAAGAAAGCATCACAAGTCAGATCATGTTGTTTTGTTTTGTTTGTTTACTCAACCCTCCCAGTGCATTCCACATCACTCAGAAAGATCTTATCCAGGTACCCAGACATCCAAAGGCATGATCAAGCTTGCCCTTTCTGCCATGTTTACTTTATCTTTTAGTCCTCTTATGAAATGGCACCACAGCTATCACATATATTTCCTGCTTGTGCACCTCCTGCCCCTTCTACCCTTAGTGTCTATCATGTCATTCAGTGTTCTGATCATACCATAAAAGTGGCATCTCTGGTCTCTATATGTTTCTATTTTCCACCTAGGATTTAACCACCATCTGATATACATTTATCTTTAGCCTATGTTTTCTGTTTTCCTCCATGAGATTATGAGTGTCGCAGGAACAACTCTGCATGTCAGATGAACTGCTGCACTTCCTGGCTAGTGCCTAAATAAAAGAAGACCAAAGTATGGGATCCAAGTAAGAGCAGGAGGCCTCAAACCTAGCAGGAACAGCTCTTCTCTCAGAATGAGATAAAGAGAAGCCTTAGTTGACAAATTTCATGAGAATTACAGGCAAGAAACATTGGTCAACTTTATAATTTAGAACCAGTAACTATGAAGAAATTATGGAAGAGTAACTTAAACCACTAATAATTCAGAGAAATGAGATTAAGACAGCTGTGAAGAAAACAATAAAGATTAGAAGTGGCATTATAGGAATAGGGGAAAATATTAAAAGATTCTCAAGCAACTGTAGTTGAGGTAGATCAGAAATTTTCAGGTCTCTGGATGGACCTATGCATCTGAATCCCAATTTAGAAGGAGATCTTCAATTCTAGGTTTGGTAATTACAAGTGTTTACAGGTGGTGTTGGTGGAGGCTGGAAACTGTGGGTATGTTATATGGATATGTAAAAATGTTGCAATAAATCCCATTATCTTGTACATTTAATTATACTAATAAAATATTTTTAAAAAATGAGTGAAAAGCAGAGCAAGGATTAACTCCAGGGAATTGTTAATGCCCAAACCAGCTATGAAGGATGCAAAGCACTGAGAAGACTGAGAGGGGAAACATCTGAGCAGTAGATGAGTCAAGAGAGAGAGCAGAGATTCTGAAGATGGGAATTTAGAAGGCAATGGCCACAGTGCCAGATATGGAAAAGAATTCAAGTGGAAGAAGAAACAATAATGTCAACTAGCTACAAAAGAACTGTGGTTTGGGCAAGAAGCATGCTACCACATATTTACTGATTTTGTGGCATTTAAACAATGCTTTATTCATTTGTTAAATCCCAAATCAGTCTTCCAAGCCCAACATTAGAATCCACCAGTGAGCTTTTCAAACACCAATGCTTGGATGTTCTCTATGAATCATGAATGTGGGATATCTGGAAGGTGGGCCTAGGCACTAGTTTACCATGAAAGCCCTGAGAGGATTGGTAATACACAGCCAAGACTGAGAAATTCTGGAAAGCTGGACTTTCTACAAGAACCACACAGGCAGCCTCCATGTCTGGAACATACTGGGCAGCCCTAGCCTACCAAGTAGGACAGTGAACCAGGGCAGAGGACAGGAAACTGTAATCCTGGAGACAGTGGAATAGGTTGCTCTTACACCTTGCCTAGGCACCCAAGCCCAGGTATGAGACAACCATTTTCTCTGCCAAATGTCTACTTGTGCCCTTGGTTTGACAAATCATTAAAAAAGAGACCTAGTTGGTTATGCCCAGTTCGTGAGACCACCAGGAATTAACTCTGCTGCAAATACGTGAGGTTTATTGTATACATGTTTGAGCCCTGGATGCAAAAACTTCCTGCAGAAGCAGGAAAGGAACGTGGCCCTGAGGTCTAGGGAAACAAGGTTTTTAAAGGGAAAAAAAAAAGGAAACAGAGTATTACATGCCTTGGTGTTACATGATCGGGTAAGGGAAATTGACTTTTGAAGTGATTGGTTTACTATAAGTGGTTCTGGCCTGGCCATCTGGGCCAGTTTCCTAGCAACTGTATCTCCAGTGGGCAGGAAAAAGAATGCAGTAAGACTGCGCCCCCCCCCCTCCTGCAGGCAGCTGGACATGTCTCCACCTGGCTAGCCTTTGTTCAAGCTTGTGTTTTTTTTTTAAGATTTATTTATTTATTATATATACAATGTGTGTTTGCATGTACACCTGCACACCAGAAGAGGGCACCAGATTTCATTTTAGATGGTTGTGAGCCACCATGTGGTTGCTGGGAGTTGAAATCATGACCTCTGGAAGAGCATCAGTGCTCTTAACCTCTGAGCCATCTCTCCAGCCCCTCAGGCTTGTGCTTTAAACTTTAAACCAATACCCAAAATTCTTTGGTCTCTCAACTCTAGTCACTTGTTTTAAATAATTAATAATAATAATAATAATAATAATAATAATAATAATAGAATTCTTCATTTATACCAGGCACTTACCAGGAGCATCAAAGTCTCTAGTGCAATAAGAATGTTTCGATGAACTAAGCACAGCTTTTATTCCTATTTCATAGTATAAAAAAAAAGGTTCATGAAGCTACTTGTCTCCAGGTGATAAAGCTGGAAAAGGCAGCATTGACCCTAGATCCAGTTCTAGCTCACTCCATAACCCAAACTCTGAACCATGTCTATACCATACTTGGTCCACTCCACTACCTGGGGCACCTTCTGCAGCCCTAAAAGTGAGAAGGGTCTCCCAGTATTACCTCCCCAGTCTGGGCACTTTGTCAGATCTCAAGCATGGCCACCCAGAAGACAGCAGACAGTGGTGACATTAGGTCCTCTCCTTGGCATTACAAATAATGTGCCTTTAACACAAGTCCCCGTGCACCACATATGAGACCTGACCTGTGAGCATCCAGGCACACTGAACACAGGATTTTAAAACAAAGACATACAATTTCCTGGCTTCGGAAATGAGCTTTCCTAAAAAGAACACATCAGAGAAACAAGTTGAACAAAATATAAGGACTCCCCAAATCAGCCTTGCTATTTTATTTCAGTGTGGCATTAATTACTATATTAGCAATTAGAGCAGGTGGTCAGTTTGTTGCTCTTCCTGCATTAAGTCTCAGGGCTCAGTGGTAGAATGCTTGACTAGCATACCAATACCTTCAGTTGAATCCAGTACTACAAAATAAAATAACATAACATAAAATGTAGCAGAATCAAGACATAACATAAAATGTAGCAGAATCCAAACATAACATAAAATATATAGAATCCAGCTCAGTGTAGAATTCTTGCATAGTGAGCACATAACTCTGAGATTGGTACCCATCACTGATGGAAGAAGAGGAGTGAGTGTCTTAGTTAGGATGACTACTACTTTAATGAAACACCTTGATCAAAAGCAAATCGAGGAGACAAGTGTTTATTTGATAGCATGAATCTTTACATACCACTGAGGGGAGCCAGGGCAGAAGCTCAAACTGGGCAAGAACCTGGAGTCAGTGCTGATTACTGGCTGCTCCTTCTGGCTTGCTCAACCTTCTTTCTCAATAGAACCCAGAAGCACTGCCCACTGTAGGCTGAGACCTCCCACATCGATCATTAAGAAAATGCTCTACTGGCTTGCCTTCAGATCTTATGGAGGGCTGTTCTCTTTCATTGAGATTCCCTCCCCATAGCTATAGCCTGACATTAAAAACTAGCCAGGGAAGGAGGTAAGAAGACTAGCATGCATTAGGTCTTATTTGCATACATTATGTCTTTAGTCCTTCCTCACAAGTACTTCCAGGTGCTTGCCCTGTGCCTCTGTCTCAGCCTTCATCACAAAGAGAAACTAGTCATAGACCCCTTGCTCTCTGTGTACTAATCTAAGGTTCTTTGAAAGCTACTAGCAGCTTTACAGGGGGTTCCTGGCCTTGTAATTATAATACCATTCCCTAGGGATCCAGCAATGAGCCAGCTATGTGTTCCTCATGAGGGCTCTGAGTCCGCCCCTAAATGTTCTCAAAAATCCATACCTGAAAGAGTGCCGTGAGCAAGGATTGGGAAGTCACCCAAGCTTAGGAAAGGGTCATCAGGACCGTAGGTATAATTTTGTTAGGAATCATCTCAATAAAAAGAGCTTTACTTGTCCAAAGGCAGGTCTTTAAGAGGCTGCCTTTCCCTGCAGCTCTTAATAGACCACAACTATTAAAGTAACAATAGCCACTGATTTGCACATATTCTCAAAAGAAATGCAAAACTGAATGGCTTGAAAACCATTCCACCCCAGGCTTCTCTTTTTAACTCTTTCCTCACCAGCCAGGAAGAGCTGACTGAGTGTTATTTCCTACAGCGTGCTATACTAAAACAATGTGTGCGTTCCATTCATGTTACAAAATTTGATGGTAAAACCCAGTATGATAAAAAATTAAAAACAAACAAACAAACAACAGTATGAGGAGATAGTATAAGGGCTGAGTCAGATGGGTCGACTGTATCCACCTTTTGGACTCATAGGACCCTCTTTATTTTCAAGGCAAAGGGAAGACGGCCCCAAAATGTTAGGATGTCAGAGCCTTGGGATGCAGGATTGACAGGGCATATTAATGCATGCCTGGAGCTAGAGCAAAAGATCGTGTCATGTCACCAGCTGCTCTCTTCTACTCTCCCATCAACTGCTTTTACCCTTCTGAGATCACTTGCTGAGATGATTAGTTTTTCGTCAACTTGCACAAGCTAGGGTCATCTGGAATGAGAGCACCTCAACTGAAAAACATGTCTCCATCAGATTGCCTGGAGGCAAATCTTGAGGGCATTTTCTTGATTAATGATTACACAGGAGGACCCAGCTCACTGTGGGTGGTAACACCACTGGACATGTGGCTCTGAGGTGTAGAAGAAAGTCCTCTGAGCAAGCCTTGAGGAGCACGTCAGTAAGGTTCTTTCACAGTCTCAGCTCCCACCTCCAGATTCCTGCCTTAAATCCTTGCCTTGGTTTTCCTCAGTGATAAACTATAACATGGACGTAAAAGTCAAATAAGCCTTTTTCTTCTCAAGCTGCTTTTGGTCATGGTGTTTGTCACAGCAACAGAAAGCAAGCTAGGACAGTCACAATCTTCATTTTATTTTAGTATATGAATCCAACAAACTACTGAAAGCCCACATGCACATCTAAATCTCTAATTATAACGTAGAGTGGTCCTATTTGCAGGTAGGCAGGCTGTGTATGAGCACTCTTGGTTTGTCCCACAGTCAAAGTGACTCACTTTGACATTGTTTTCATAATACCAGCACTCTCTAATAGTGCTGGATTCACATGCCATAATCCTGCCATGGCCAATCTCTCTCTTCTTCTCTGTACATTTCTTCTATTTTATCTCCATCTACAGTAAACTAAAGTCCACCACCACCAGTTGCTACCTTCATTTGAGCCTCTTTCCCAAGTGCCCAAGGCACATGCAATGCCTGCTGGCTCATTTCCACCTGGAGATGGAACTGAAGGCAGTACAATGACTCCAGAGAGGGGCTCATCCAGTTCCCATTTCCTTCCTCATTCCCTCTCCTCTATAAATTTGGAGGATGCCAAGAACATGATCTCAGCCTGCCCAATAATCTGTTCCTCAAGAGATCTCCTCAGAATGAGGCTTGTCTTTGCCTAGGAGCAAAGGGGACATGAGGAAAAAATGGAAACAATTATTTAAAAATAATGAGAGAGAACCATATGCCTATCTTGTCTCTGAAAATTGTTAAATCTTCACTGATTTATGTATTCATTCAACTTACATTTCCTACTGCCTATCATGGGCCAATCATGTTCTGAGCACATGGGTTATAGCAAGTAGTAAAAAGACAAAGCACTCATCCCTGAGGAGATTATAGCCCAGAAGAGGGTAACGTTCATCAGCACACACAGCTGCTCAGTTGGATAAGATAAGAGAGTGGATAAATAAGTCTGTGTCAATGGCAAGCCATAGAATCCAAGCCAAGCGAGGAACATATGACATGGGAGAGAGGGAGGGAGGAGGTCAGGTCAGGGAATTGGGCTTCTCAGCTTGAAGCAATGCTGGAATTGAGAGACTAGAGGGAATTTTCTGAAAAAAATAGATGGAGTTCACAGACTAAAATGTTGATCTTGACATCCTGAATCAAGTGATACATAATACTGTTGAGTGTATCAGGTGTGATAAATGGTTGGAGGCCATATTGATGTCTCCACCAGAGGCCATGCCCATGTTCATGGTCTATGCTGCCACCAGGAGCCATGCTGGTGTCTACAGTCTATGGCTGACACTTGAGGCCGTGTTGATGTCTATGTCCATGCTGCCCCTAGAAACTATATGGAAGTCCATGATCTGTGTTATGGGCAAGGAAGCTTCTTTTTCTGTTTATTGATGACTACAGGACTTGTTGAGAATGAGAGACCTATATAGGAGCCTTCTGTGACAACCTCCCTCACAGGAATAAAAGAAAGAAAGAAAGAAAGAAAGAAAGAAAGAAAGAAAGAAAGAAAGAAAGAAAGAAAGAAAGAAAAAAAGAGAAAAGAAAAGAAAAGAAAAGAAAAGAAAAGAAAAGAAAAGAAAAGAAAAGAAAAGAAAAGAAAAGAAAAGAAAAGAAAAGAAAAGAAAAGAAAAAAGAAACACCCTAGGCAGGAAGCCATTATGATGGCTCTGGCAGGGGTGGGCAGGGGAAGGGTTCACTTATCTTTAAGGGGCTGGCCACTAAGAGTTTCACCAAGCTTCAAAGAGTATATGGGCAATACAAATGGACTTGGTGGGTTTTTTTTTTCTTCTTTTGGGGGGAGGGCACAAGGGTTGGGGGTGGACCTGGGAGGAATGTGAAGGGAGTATAATCAGGTGCCTTGTATGGAATTCTCAAATAATCATTAAAAAATATTATGTTGGAAAAAAAATCAACCCGTAAAAGGTAAGAACTCAGATTCAAACTCTCCCCACTACTCCAGGCTACCTTAAAATTACTGTTGATTTCATTAGCATGGATTGTTGTTTGTGTATATAGTTCATAGTCTTCAATTCCTAGAGCCTCTAGAATCAGACCACAAAGAAGGAGAGTCAGGTGGGGAAAAAAGGAGAAACATCTTCTACCTTCTCATTTCACAAGGGAAATAAAAAAAGAAGAGGTGTGACCTTGCTGCAGAAGGTGTGTCTCTGGAGTACACCAAACCCAGTGCCTCTTTGTCTGTTGCTTGAGTATCAGGGTGTAAAGCTCTCAGCTACTTCTCAGTCTGTCTGCTTTCTGCCATGGTGATCACAAACAACCCTCTGAAACTGTAAGCAAGTCTCAATTATATTCTTTTGTTATAAGAGTTGGCTTCACCATGGTGTCTCTCTGGCCTTCCCTCAGGGGCCTTTAGGGTCCTGACAACACCCTGTCACAACCTGCATTCTATGTCATCTCCTGCACCAAATACACAGGATATAACCCGCCTGCCACTACCACCCTTCTCTCTCTGGTTCTCTCTGTTACTTCCTCGGTCTCTTTGTCTCTCTGTCTCTCTTTCTCTGGCTCTGGCTCTCCTCCTCTCTGCAACAGAACAGTGATTAAGACAGTCCTCCTTATCTAACTCCTTCTTTGCACCATTTAAAACCTGACAATGCCCCTTTCTGACTGTGACTTCAACTGTGCACCAAGACTCTCTCCAAAGGGCCCCTTCTGGGCATTTAGTCATTGCCACTGTTACCCATTAAAGCTGGATGAACTCACAATACTCAGCTGCCTCTTGCTCTTCTTTGCCCCACACTTCTCTCTTCCCCACACATATACCCAACCAGTCCCCTGGAGGACAGAGTGATGTCAATTAACATGACCCTGGCATGGACTAACTCTGCACATGACTATGTGCCATACAGAAATGTTTCTGCTCAAATGTGTTTAGCAGGTATGGATGACAAATGGTGGATACTATGAACCAATTTTCAGAAGGATTGGTAGAATTTTTCTTGACTTTGTTTTCAGTCTCCGAGGGCACATACTTAAATTGCAAGGTGCTATTGAAAAGTAATTTGCATAAACATAGATTCTAAGTAGTTAGAACCATATAACTGGGGGAAATGGAATAGAAACTTGAATAGTTTTGCTCCTGGCACAAAGTGAATAATCTTATTATAGTCAAATTTTCCTAATTTCTCAAATTTGAGAATCAAGGCAGATTTTCTCATTATATTCTTTCATGGCTCCTCTGTTCCTCTATGTATTTATTTTAAAAGCACAAAAACCAGTTAATAATGTCTCTTTGTTCTGAATGAAATGCCTATGTCCCATAATTTATCTGTTAAATGGCATTCAGCAGCATACAAAACTAATAGTTAATACACACAATTACTGATAATTTTGCAATCTAAATAACGAAATGAAAACAATTTCAAAGAACCATGATGCACTTTTATGTGCCTCCTACATAGCTGATGTACACATCTTCATGACAATTTTTGTTCTATGTATAAACGGCATAACTTCTGTGACTATTGGGGTTTATAAACCTGGAAGGAAGTTTCCCTAAATAAACAAAACCTGAGGATGATATATTTGAGGACTCACATCTGGGGAACTAAATCTACGCTCAACATGATTATGACCGGAATCTAGTCAGATGAAACAAATCCCAAAGGATTACCGTGTTCCAGATGCTGCCTGGGTATTTTTAGTCCTGCTGTCTCTCTCATGAAAATATGCTCAGATTTGAGGGAAGGGATTTCTGCTATACCCAAGACTTTGAGTATGAGATTTCTGTTCAGTGTTTGTTCAAGCCAGAAGTGAGTACTCTATTTCAAACATACATGTATATACACCTATCTGTCCTTCTCCCTAAAAACTGGTGTCTGAGCTATGTGAGGTGGTACACGCCTGAAATTCCAGCACTTGGAAGGCCAAAGCAGGAGGACTGAAAGTTCAAAGCCACCCTGGACTACACAGCAAGACCCTGTCTCAGAGAGAGGGAGAGGAGGAGGGGGAGAGGAGGGAGAGAGGGAGAGAGAGGAAAAGAGAGAGAGAGAATAAAGAAGGAAGGGAGGGAGGGAGAGAGGGAGGGAGGGAGGGAGGGAAGAAAAAAAGAAAAAATTCTTACACCAGTGTAAAAGTTTAACAGATATACACGAAAGAGCCCTGTCCTTGCCTTAGGAAAAACCTGTAAAGCGCTAACATATCTCACCTGGTTCTTGCTCGGCCTCTAGAGTTCCTCTTTTTTGCCTACTGTGGAAATTTGGTGTTTATGGATACCCTGAAGGTTCATCAGCTCAAACTAGAAGCCCTGTTTGAATGGCAGAGCTAAGTTAAAGAAGTTACTCATAGATCCTGAGGGACCCTCGGAGGAAGTGTCTGTGGACAGCTGGGAGCAGAAGCAGATAGAACCAATGCTGGAGACCAGGGTGATACCCACTGTTGACAGAATGACACATAATATTTGCCACGGTCACACAGTTAAGCTTGTTAATATGCAGTCTATTATCTCTTTTTTTAAATTAAATTTTTATTTTTTAATATGTTACATTTTATTAACTTTGTATCCCAGCTGTAGCCTCATTCCCTCCCAACCCCATCCTCCCTCCCTCATATCCTCCCTACCCCTTTCCAAGTCCACTGATAGGATGTAACTAATGGTGGCTCAGTATCCAAGTGGGTACCCTAGTAAGGGGAACAGGGACAATTTCTGACATGAACTCAATGGCTGGCTCTTTGACCTCTCCCTACCCCCGAGGGAGAAACAGCCTTGCTAGGCCACAGAGGAGGACATTACAGCCAGTCCTGAAGATACCTGATAAGCTAGGGTCAGATGGAAGGGGGTGAGGACCTCCCCTATTATCTCTTAAATACAAGCAAACCAGCCACAGCATGGTTCTCTGGCTAGGGCAGGGCATGCTACTCACTGCTGAGCAGAAGAGAAATGCTCTCTAGTTCACTTTGAAAATGTATTCAGTGGCATCTTACTGCTGCCAGGTCACTTCAGGTGGCAGTCTCCAACAAAATGACTGTGCCTTTCCAAGAAGATGTGCATTTTGACAGGATATCTCTCATCTACAAATTAAAACTTCATATGTCTTCTCTCCCCTAACACAGTAGAGCTGCTTTTTACTGAGACTGTGGCAACATTTCAGAGAGTGTAGCACATTGGTGAATTCTGCAGAGAAAGCTAGGTCGCTGTTTATTCCAAGTAAATCTGATTTGGTTTTATTTTATATTTTTTATTTTTGTGGATGTATGTATGAGTTTTTGTTTGTTTGTTTGTTTGGTTGGTTGGTTGATTTTGTTTTTGTTGTGTGTGTCTGAGTGTGGCTTTGTAAAATGAATCCAAACATTCAAAGACTTGTCTACAATTATAGTCCAATACATAGTTATTACATTTACATCAATAATATTCACAGTATTATGGGAACCAACTGAACACTTTATTATTCATATTTTGTAAGAATTTTTAGAAATGACTTTCCTCAGATTCTCATTTGCCTGTTAGTTTTCACATTGGCATTATATAGTCATATGTGTATATGTCTTTTTAGTATTTCTAAAGTTCCGTTTTTATATTAAAATTTAAAGCTGTCCCACATTAATTTTGACTAAGGATTTGCTCTGAGAACTTGCCCTACTTCTGCCAATGGTTACATAACTGTCTTCTCGCCTTATTTAAACAATATATTGAATTAGTGTATCTACTTTGCTCCCCTTGGGGGCTCTCCTAAGTCTTTTCTTCTGTCTAGCCTCATACTGGTATCATACTAATATTTCAATATTTCATTAAAATGTGAAAGATATTTATGAATTCTGGTAACTTTTTGTAGACTGAGTCCATTTGTAACACCAGCACCAGGTTTGAACAAACATCACCGCCCACATAGTTCTCTTCTTGTCACACTCCATCACTCCCACAACCAAGGTAACCATCCTGACTCTGAACAACTCGGGATAGCTTTGCCTCCCATTTTCTTTGTATGAATGGAATCACAGAGCAGCGATGATGTTTTTGAAAATACCTGTTGTGTTCATGGGTTTGTTTGGCTCATTTTACTGATAACAAATGCTCTGAGTCTTGTCAGCTAACCAGTCAAGGGATGCTTATCAATCCTCTCACTCCCTTCAGCAGATCTCAGCTTCAGGCAGCTGAGATGCTGGTCTCACTCCTAAATGCCTCTTCTGCTAACAGCATCTGTTCTCTTTCTGAACTTCTAAAATATTTGAACAAAATAAACTAATGTATTTTATTCACCTTCTAAGTGTTAAACAGGAACACTTATGATGGTATCAAACTGTTTTTCTAATCGTTTCTCTACTGATAGACAATAAATAGCCCATGTTTCTTGGATTCTGTGTCTAAAAGTTTTACTTTCACCCCAATATAAATCTACTCAGCCTGGAACACTATAATGGTTAATGTCAAGCTTGTTGTCAAATTAACTGCACTTAGGAGACCTAGGAGACTGACACACTTCCAGATGTGTTTGTGAAGGCATTTCCAGAGTATAAACTTGACAGGGAAAATCTCACCCTGATAGTGGACGGTGCTTTCCCATGGGCTGGAAGCTTGAGCAGAACAAAACATATTCTAATTTTTTAATATATTTTTTTCTTTAGGCTTGTCTGATAGCCCTAGGTTATGTCTCTAAGAGATCAAAATGAATGTTGTATTACTAGCACTGTGTGCCTGGAAGAGTTCTCTTATCATCTTGGAATTGAGAAAAATGGTTTTCAGTTCTCATGAGGAATCAATCTCACATGAGAAAAAAAGATTAATTGCCATTCTGCTATCATATCCCTTAGCCTTTGTCTTTAGGTCCAGTCTGCTCTAAACGCCTATGATACACTGGATATATTGGCTTTGACCTTATTTGATCCTCACTCTGCCAGTCATCAGCTATGTAACCCACAAATTCCCAGGCAAGCAGGATGTAACAATATATACTTCTCAAGCTTGTGGTGTGTCTTAATGGTGGAGAGCACTTATCAAAGTGCCTGGGAAGTATATACTTAAACTGTGAGCCATGACTGTTTAACTCTCTGTGCTACTCTTATTCCTCCTTAGCACCCAAAAGTCACCTTAGTCAGGATCACCTGAGTCCTCACTGGCTTTCTCACTTTGTTCATCAATTCTCCAAAAATAGAATTGGCTTTATTTATTTTTTTCAGTGCCTGCTGCCCTTGTTATTCATAATAAGCTTTAACTGAACACAATTCAAAGAAGAAAAAGGATAGTGGAAGGAAGAAGAGAACTTAGACACTAATGTTCACTTAGACACATCTCCTAGAACAGTAAGCAGAGCTTAATAGGAGGATAACATCTGGGACCAGAAACATCTGCTTCAAGTATTATTATAAACCATGATGCTCATTGGGATATTATTTTTCTATGATTGCAAATGAGACTGTAACATTAAAGAAAGCAAATCCACTTTCAGTGAGGATGTACAATCTCATAAAACTAGGAGATATCAAAGCACCATCACCATCATGAGTAACTTGAATGTGATTTAATACCATAAGAAGTAAAAATGACATCAATTACCAAGGGGAAAAATTAGAATGGTAGCCACCTGAGGGTCGAAGTAAGTAAAAAGTTTATGTCTAATTAGACTTGGATTTAAAAGTATTGTGTGGAAAATTAAAGAAAAACAGGTCATAGATTTGAAAGACTGCAATTGGGGTACATGGAAGGGGTTGGAAGGAGGAACACTTTATAATTTCAAACAATAAAATTTTGTAAAAATAAATAAATAAATAAATGTACTGTATGAGGAAAAATGGTATGAAAAAATCGGGTCCATTTTCATTCAAAGAGTATTGTCCAAATCTAAGCACTAATTTACACACTCCAGGGTGTCCGCATGATTATATTTCAGGATTACTGTGGTATTCCTGGTTTGCTTCTTTGCCAGAGCATAGGTTCCTAGTAATCAAGCCAAAGAGGGTAAAATCCAAATAAGACAGAGACACCATTTCTGTTCTGAGGTTCAGGTGAAACTTATGTCTCGGAGCCACCCCTAGACCACTGGGAAATCATCTCTGACTCGACAACCCACAATTTCTCTCCCTTTCAATAATACTGCACAGATAGTCAAACAAGAACACATGGGTCTGAGGACCAAGGAACATACTAGGCTAAGTCTTCACACACATAGCAGAATGGATTAGAGGAGCCCATCAACGCAGACATGCTTACAACTTAGAGTTCTCTAACCATCCACTGCCTCCTTCCTCCCCCAGGAGCTTAAAGGTTGCTCCTCTACAATCTCATCATGGACTGTTGTTTTGTTTTGTTGATACCAAGTTTTTCTATATAGCCCTGACTGTCCTAGAACTCACTATGTAGACCGGATTGGCCTGAACTCAGAAAGATCTGCCTTGCTCTCCCTCCTGAGTGCTGGTATTAGAGGTGTGTGCCACCTTTGAACTTACTCTTTATCACTGACTCATGCCTTTTTTGTTTGGTTTTATCTTTTTGTTATAAAAATCTTCAAATATATACAAAGATAGACCTTATATAAACCCCAAGTATACATCGTCACACTCAACAGCCAACAGCAGCTTATCATCAGTGTTTCCCCTATGCTCCCCAGAGTTCCCATGCTTTGTCTTTATTTGTTTGAACATTTTAAATTAAGTCCCAGAGCTCAGCACAGCCTGGCACAAGTCTGCAGTCTCAGCTACTTAAGAGGCTGAGACAGAAAGATTGCTTGAGCCCAGGGATCTGACGCTAGTATGGGCTACAAAATGAGAGCCTACCTTTAAAAAAAAAATCTAATGTTAAATGGGACTGGGAAGACCATTCATAGGTTAAGTTCTTGCCACACAATAAGGGGGACCTAGGTTCAAATCCCCAACATAAAAAGACAAGCATGACAGTGTGTGCATGTACTAGCAGCACTGGAGGGTGAGAGAAAGGAGGCCCCCAGAGCTTGCTGGTGAGCTCCTCTCACCGAAGTAATGGGAGCCAAGTTCAGTGAGAGGACTGTGTCTTGAAAAATTAAGATGGAAAGCAACTCAGGAAGACACCCAGAGTCAACCTCTGGCCTCTACACACATGTACACCATCTACACGCACACATAAACGTGAATACACACCAGAAAAAAAATAAATATGAGATATATCCCACAGTCCTATAATTTCCCCTGTAAACAAGTTCAGTCTGTGTCCAGCATTCAGGTTCAGCTCCAGGACCAGTACTGCACAGCTCCAGGATCAGCTCACATACAGCACCCGCCCCACACAGATACATGTGGCAGACATGTACCGCCTGACCTTCGGGTAGCACATAGATGTAGAGAAAGTGAGCTTTAGGCTTTTAGGCTTTGTGGGCCAGTCTTTTACAGCAACTAACTCAATCTATAAAAGCACTATGAAAGCAGACACAGACCGTATATAAACAAATAAGGAAATCTGCAAACCAATAAAACTTGCTTTACAAATGCAGGCTACAGAAGAAGAAAAAGTTATCATAGAGTATTGTTTGGGCACACATTGTCATCTACCCCCAGTACTTAGGAATGATCCCATAAGTGATAGCGACTGTGAAAATTGAACAGACCCCATCTAAATAGTGATTCTCCAATTAGATAGGTCCCTAACTAGAGAAGCAGGCCTGCTGATAGGACACTTCTCCCTGAAAGTTTATGACATCAGCAGTCACTATTCTCACCACAGTAGATTCCAGCTTCCTGTGATACATCTTGTGCTGATAGAGATGCAGTGTCCAAGGCAAAAGAAAACTTGAGAATCACAAAAGGACACTATGTGCTTCAAGAACAGAATCCAGGCTTCTAATGTTCCCAGAAGTTCTCTGCACTGTAATCAACACCAGAACAAAAATAATGAGCTTTTGCATCAAAGCATATCTCTTAGGAGAAGTAATTCATACAGTACAAATAACTGACTTTCAGTGGCACTCAGAAGATATGGGCAGAGAATAGGAAAGGGTGATGAAGGAGGATTAAAAAAAGATAAAAAAAAATGGGAGGGGTGAGCATATCTTCATGTATGTATACTTTGGATAACCCTTTAAGTTCAATTGTTTTGCTTTACAATTTGAAACTTGGGTACTTTTAATTGTTATGTTAAATCTATTAACATTTTTTATGTTGCCAGTGTATTTCATTATTTGAGCCCTATTCTGATCTTTTGTAGGCTTTGGTAATTTTTTTTCTTTTTAGCTTCATTTGTTTTATAATTTTATATGTATGTGTGTGTGTGTGTGTGTGTGCGTGCGTGTGCGCACGTGCACGAATGTATGTGTGGGCGTATGTATGTGTGTATGTGTGTGTATGAGTATGAATGTCTGTGTACATGTGTGTGAGGGTGTGTATGTGCACTGTATTTACATTGTTTCCCCCAACCTCCAACCCTTCAAATTCATGGTCTCTTTTTCTTTAATTATTGTTTTACACACACACTCAAACACACACACACACCCTACTGAGTCTGTTTAGTTACTTGTATGTATATGTCTTCAGGGCTGATCACTTGGTATAGGATAACAAAGTAGGAGGTTTATCTCTAGGAAAGACCAACTTCCCTCTCTCAGCAGTCATTAATTGCCTGTAGCTCCCCATCTAAGAGTGGGGACCCATGAGATTTCCCCCATCTTGTTGTTTAAAAGAAGGAAAATCCCAACTGTTATTCTTTACCAGGAGCCAGATGCTAGGCTGAAAACCTGCTAGCTCAGAGAGGCAGAGAAAGACCCAGCTGACCTTCCTTCTCAGCTCAGGTCTGGATGGAAAAAACCCAGAAGGCTCACTAGCTCAGCTGACAGCCTAGGAGGAAAAGGCTAAAAAACCCAAGGCCAAAGGCTTGCTAATTCAAAGCCCCAAAAGCCAGGGAGCTGAGGAACTGAAGCCTAAGCAAAAGCCAGAGCTTGAGCTAATAGGCCTTTCTTCTTCTCCATATTGTCTTAAATACCCCTCAACTCAAAGTCCCTCCTACTTTTTAATCCCTGCCAGCTGGTTTCTTGCTCCATCTCTTGACCTAGGGTTAACTTTATTAGATCCAGTATACAGAAAGTTCTTGGATTAAGGGTGTGTGCTAGGGCTCAACCACACCAAAGAAACAGGGTTTTACAGGTCACAATTTTGGGGTTCACAATGGGAACAAATATCCTGCAACACCATCCATGTTGGCATGTGCGTCACTGTTCAGATCTTGTTAGGCAGACATGTTGAGATTTTGGGGGTATAGCTTCCCTCTCCTATCTAGAAGACACAGTCTCACTGCAGACTTCAGTCTTCTGGATCACAGCCTTTCTAGTCCTTCTTGCGTGATGTTCCTTGAGCGTTAGGTATAGGGGTTGTATTGTAGCTGTATTGGCGCTGAGCACCCCACAGTCAGTTGCTCTCTGCATTTTGACCAATTGTGGCATTCTGTAATGGTCTCCATCTGCTGCAAAATGGAGAAGGTGAGAGCTGCATTGACCTGTGAGTGCAAGGCTATCGGTGTAATTCCTAAAGTCGTGCTGGGTTCCACCTCATCTGCTCTGTAAGCCTCAAGCTTCCAAAAGCAAAGTGATATTTTGAAAAGCAGATGATAGGATTTGAATCTGCCTATCCTGTGTCCTGTTAGCTACCACCAGTGAGCTCACCCAGAAGGGTCTAGTGTTAGGCGTAATCCAGGATAGGAGGAATTCCAAGACATCCACCCTAATAACATGGGTCTCATGGCAGGAGCACTGCTGCCCGCCAGCCAACCATAACTTTGTATTTCCATAAACTCAACTTGGAGCTCCCAGCTGGTTCCCTACCTTCCACTCCATCTCAGGTAACTGAGTCTCTGTACCTCATCAGAACCAAGAATTCAGCCCAAAACCCCAAATCCTTAGAGGATCAGCAGCTCTATAAAGGACTGATGTGCAGTTTCCCCCACCATATGAGGTGATGGTGGTGTTATGGTTTCACTTTCCTTTGATGGCTTAATGCCTGCTCAGATGGGCTCAGATCTCTGGCCATAACTAAGACCCTAAGACCATTCTGTACTAACAGAAAATCCCAGCCTTTTTTACAGATTATTTCACAACCTCTCCTCCTCCCTTCCCACTCTCTCCTAACCACCCAAATAAGGCTTCAGTCTATTTTAAGCAACCTCCCCTTAGCCCTACCCTTCATGATCAAAGTCCTTAAAAGATTTGTCATTTCCTGTCTCTACCTGCCATTTGAATCCAAACCCACCCACCTTGACAATTTCCTTATTCAGCCCTTAATTCCCCAACCCCCACAATGGCCTTGATAGTGCTGGGCTGTTCATCTTCAATATCATTGTTGGGTTCTTCACATCATCCTCACTGCTTCTCAGTCTCTTTTTTTCCCTTTGTTGCCTCTTCATCCTACATCCAACATCTCTTCCTTTATTGCATCTGTGTTCTAGAAGTCAACTGTGTGGTATAATAACTTTTATAGGCCTGAAATATTATCTGCCAATATTGTTAGCCCTTTTATTAGAGAGAAAGTGAGATTTTGTTAATATATTGCAAAAGGACTTTTTTACCTGCTAGTCACAGGGTGTTAGGTGGGACATAGAGGTGGGCAAGGAATAGTAGCTACTTAGGGGGTAAACATCACTGAAGATATATTGCTATTAGGTCTGGACCTGCAACATGACAACTTCTCCACATCAATGAAGTTCTAATCAGCCAATCAGTTGTTGCAAACACAGGTTTTTCCAGGAGTTCTCATTCATAAAGCAGAGAATCAATTACCACATGTGTCACACAATCTTTGTAAACTCTGAAGTGCATGTGCACAACACACACATAAAATTACAAAACTTACTTTCTTGCTCTTTGTGTGTGTGTGATATTAGACCTAATCAGTACCACTTGGCTGAGGAGACTTGAAACTGCACCCTTTGGATGCTAACTAAAACTGTCTGACAGCATCTTTGGCTGGATCTTTCCAGACATCAATGGAAGAGCCTTGCTCAAAACCCTGTTCTGTGTAGCGCTCCCTGTCTAGATAGAATGACCTAACCATTACCACTGGGCCCCAAAATATAACATATGACAGCACATTCATTTCAAAGATAATGCGCGACTATGACAGTAGATCGCTGCAGACACTGCTGGGAGGAGGGCTGGGTTGCAGGGTCTCACTGACTTTGCTTCCCACCACCCAAATGCCTGACTCTTGCCAGGACCCACAGAAGACCGTCATCATTGAGAACATTAATCAAGCATCCCTTTGGGCAATATTCTATTATAACAACAATATCTGCTGCATCCTTACAACCTCCAATGAGTCTGAAAGTCTTTGGATGATCTCTAACTCTCTGGGAAAATCCATACAGATCAGGAAGGATTTATGTAGTATCTGATCTCCTAATTCTTACTTTAAACCTTGACCTAGTTTTTCTGCCCACCTAAAGGGAAAAAATATCCTTCTGGATTTAGTGTTGTATACAAACAGAGCTTGCAAATCCACTGTGATGCCAGGCTTTCTGATCACCATCCAGAGGGTCACTAATCTACACACATGCAAAAAAACAAAAAACAAAACAAAGCAACAACAAAACAAATGTAATTGGGAGCTACGTTTGTCCCCACTCTATTACAGACAGAGCCAACTCCTAAACCTGACTTTGCCTGAGCCACAGATCCATTCATGTTTTGGTGTTGTTGTTTTACTTTGTCATAGTGTGCTCCAATATAAAATTTAAAAAAAATATCTCACACTGGGAAAAGTTTGCTTTATCTCACCAGCGCTGCTTCAGAAATGAAACCCACTTAGCACAAGCCAAATGCCCACACATCTCCTGCTCCTATTTGTTTTGCTCTGTGTTGGAATACCTCACCTCTCTTCTGGCAGTGCCAGCAAGCTTGGCCCAAACTGCCAGTTCACAGCTGGCTTTTTGGTGTGTTTAATTATCGAATTATCAAATTATTGAATCTGCACAGTCAGCACTGGTGCTGCCTTACCAGATTTGCTTTGTGGATTCACTTGCAGGTTGTCCGCCGGGAGTTTTCCAGTCACAAGATATTTTTCCATTCAAAATTCCACTATCTTTTCCATTTAAGGCTTTATTTCTTCAATCATCAATCCTTATGTTTAGTCAGAAATGAGACAACCTCCATGGGAAAAGCTTCAAGAGGTAGCACTGTGTTCCAGAAGCAAAGCTAGAAAGAAAATGGACCTTGATTGTCATATAGTCCCAACTGGAAGATTAATGATTGCCTTGTGGTTTCTATCACTGTGATTAAAAAACAAAACAAAACAAACAAACAAACAAAAAAAAAACACCATTACTAAAAATAGCTTAGAAAGGAAAGGGTTTATTTCAGCGTAAAGCTTTCAGGGCACACTCATCACTAAAGGGAGTCAAGGTAGGAACTCAAGATAGGAGTATAGAGGCAAAATCAGAAGCAGAGACCATGAAGGAGTTCTGCTAACTGGCTTGTCCTCCATGATTACTCAGCCTGCTTTCCTATACAACTCAGAAGCACCTGCCCGGGGGTGGCACCACCCCAGGTCCTGCCATATTGATCATTAATAAAGAAAATGCCCCCACAGACTTGCCTACAGGACAATCTGGATGAAAGTGTTTTCTCAGTTGAGGTTCCTCTTCCCAGATACTTGACATAGAGTACTATGTTAAGCTGACATAGACACTAGCCAGGACAAGAACCTTGCACTTGCTCCCTCCTCTCTTGGGGACCCTGATGGAATGTTTCTGGTCTTTCCTTGTGCCTTTACTCCCTTTCCTCATAGGTGATGTATCAACTTGAGGCTGAGAGCTCATACTTGTGCCACAATCTCTGAGAATAATACCATATTCCCTATATCAGAGACCATTCCCCTAATACTGCTTCCTGTACAGTCCTTCTGGGTAGGAAGAACTTGTTCTTTTTCTTGTTCTACCTACAAATGGGTGAGGAAGGCAGGCTATATTTCTGGTGAGTGGAAGCTTAATAGGCTTTAGATGTTCTGAAACCAGGTCACTTGGCTGCTTGTCCTCCCATGGCTGAGAACATGGTTCTCAGGATAGGTTTGGGCTAGGAGAATGAAGCCTGAAATTCAAGTTCAGGCCAGACTCACAGTCTCCATTCCAGCCTTTTTTGGAGTTTGCTTTGAATATCAGGAGCTTGTCTAGCCATGAAAAAGAAACGATCTTCCTGAGTGAGGTATCCCAAAAGCAGAAAGACACACATGGTATATACTCACTTATATAGACCTATAAGACAGGATAAATATACTGAAATCTATCCACCTAAAGAAGATAAACAAGAAAGAGAACCCAGGGTATGATGATCAATCCTCACTTAGAAAGACAAATGGGATGGACATTGGATGTAGGAGCAAACAATTAACAGGACAGGAGCCTACCACAGAGGGCCTCTGAAAGACTCTGCCTTTCAGTGTATCAAAGCAGATATTAAGACTCATAACTAAACTTCTGGCAGAATGCAGGGAATCAAAAAAAAAGGGGGGTGGGGGAGTTAATACGGCCTGGAAAGGGCAGGAGTTCCACAAGGACCAAATATATCTGGGCACAGGGGTCTTTTATGAGACTGTTTCTCCAAACAAGGACCATGTATGGATATAACTAGAACCCCTGCTCGGATGTAGCAGGTGTCCTGAAGACACCTGATAAACTAGTATCAGATGTAGCGGAGAAGGTTCTCCCTTATCAGTGGACTTGGAAAGGGGCAGGGAGGAGATGAGGGTGGGAGGGTGGGGTTGGGAAGGAAAGAAGGAGAGGGATATAGCAGGGATACAAAGTAAACAAACCATAACTAATGTTAAAAAAAATTTTAAAAATGTGGCACTTTGCTCTATTGCTATTATCCCTATGGGTGCTCCTCACTGGTCAGAATCAGAAAGAAAAAGGTACAGAGTGACCTGACTACTGGAGTTCTTAGGAAATGGTCTCCAGAAATAATCCTTCCTAACATCAAACAACATGAAGCTGCAGACACATAAGAAATTCCCTCTGCACTGCAGAACAAGGTGCCTGAAAGACCTGAAAGACGGTATATTTAAGAGGATGCCTTGGGCCCAGCTTTGTGATCTACAGTATGCTTCTTATACACTATACAGTCACTGATGCTTTGCTGAATCTGGTGAGCTGCAGAGCCCTTTGCAAAGGTGGCAAGATGCCTGTGGCAGATATGGCAGGTTCCTCATTGCAGCATCAGGTCTACTTGACAACTTCACTAATATGTAAACTTTGTTCAACCCAGTCTGTCCAAACCAATGTAGTCTAATATCAGCCGGTGTCTCCCCTGCCCACTCCCTACCCTTTGTTAGTTACAAAGAGGAAAATGAAAACTGATACAATAAGTGGTGAAATGTTTCTACTCCCATTATTTCTCTCCTGCCTCTGAACCCATCTTGAAGGAGTATGGAGAATTAGGACCAACCTCAATCACTGAGGTTGAGAGCAGTCGCAATTTCCATAATGGTTAAATTTTTAGCACACTAAATCATCAAATAAGGGCTTAAATTATTCAAAAGTGATAGCTTTTATTATTTTATTAAAAATAATTTTATACAACATATTCTGATGACAGCTTCACTCCCCCACCCTCCAGATCTCCTCTGCTTCACCACCCATCCCACTTCACACCTTCTTTCTCTCTCTCTTTAGGAAAAAAACCAGGCAAATAAGTAAAACAAACAAACAAGAATTTTTTAAAAACAAAACACAAAAAAAACCCTTCAAAAACAGAAAATTGGAAACTATAACATACAAGCAAAAGACCAGCAAGATTTTTTTTAAATGCCCAAGCAAAGAAATATGAGATTTTTAAAATTATTCTACAAAAATACTACTGTTTTTTTTTTTCTGCTGGCCACATACTGCTAGGCACATAGTATGGTTTATTATATATGTTAAGTGTGGTTTATACACCAATTAAGACTCCTTTAGAGAAAAAATTTTTTTCTTTGTAAGCAATTGTCAATTAGAGATAGCTTCTTGGCTAGAGCTTTCCCTCTCAGCCCTTGGATCCCATCTTGCCTAGACCTGTGTCAGCCCTGTACATGTTGCCATGGTATCTGTGAGTTCATATCTGTGTTAGTCCTGTAGTGTTTGGAAGATATTGTTTTCTTGGTGTGTTCCATCCCTGCTGGCTCTTACAATATTTCTCCTTTCCCATAGGATTTTCTGAGCCTTGAAGGGGAGGGATTGAGTAAGACATCCATTTTAGGGGAGAAGAGAAAGGGAAGGTGGGATTGGGAGGAGATGAGGGAGGGGGTCACAGCCAAGATACAAAGTGAATAAACTGTAATGATAAATAAATAAATAAATAAATAAATAAATAAATAAATAAATAAATAAGTACATCTGATTTATCACTGACTGTCCCAAATTCTCTCACTCTGATATTGTCCAGTTGTGGATTTCTGTATTTTTCCCCATCTACTGCGGAAGGAAGCTTCTCTGATGATAGATGAGCAACACACTGACACAGAAAGAATGTCATGAGTCAGACATTTCATTGCTATATTCCTTTAGCAGAAATTGGATTTCCCTTAGATCCATAGCCCATCTAGTCTTGGATTTTTGGCCACCTAAGCAGTGTCAGGAATGGGCTCCATTTCATGGAGTGGGCCTTAAATCCAATCAGAGAGTGGTTGGTTATTCCTACTACTTTTGTGCCACTATTGCACCAGCGTATCATGCCGGCAGGTCCCCACTGTAGATTTCAGCATTTCTAGCTGGGTTGGTCATTAGCATCTCCACTGATAGGATGCAGAGTATCTTCCAGTATCATGAACACTAGTCCATAGGGGTGAAGGCTAGGGACCAGCTCAAGTTCTCCATGTTCAATGGAATATGTAAATGTTGTCTTCAGCAACAGGGTGCTACCACCAATTGGTAGCTTTTTAAATAATAAAATCCCACTGTGTTTTTATGGAAACAAACTTTCCATTTCTCTACATACTTGGGATACTAATGTTATCAAGTTCTAACACTTTGGCCATCATACTAGTCTTCTAATCCTAAATGTACATCTGTTTATCCTTTACTTTAATGAGTATGAAATGTAATGGGACTCAATAGGGCATAAGGAAGGACTGTAGCTGTGACTCAACTCTGAAAGGTGATGGTCTCCCAGACTGGAGCATTGTCCAGTGTGAGAAACTGTTTTGTAATGTTGTTGTGACTCACTACCAAAAGGCAAGAATGACCCTGTGCTATCTTTATGTTTAGTTCTGTTTTTGAGAAGTGAGAAAGAGAGAGAGGGAGAGAGGAAGAGAGGGAGAACATGAAGTTGGGTGAATGGAAAAGCATAGAAGAATTGAAAGGAGTTGGGGAAGAGGGAAAACGTGATCAAAATATATTGTATGAAAAATTTTTAAACTCAATCTATATTGCCTTTAAATGCTGAAAATAGACAGCTGATGGTTGTAAAATAGTGAGAATTACTTAATGGCAAAAACTGTAGACTTAAAAAATAGTTAAGATGGTAGATTGTATGTTTGGCATGTACAGGTAGTGGAAGGGGAACATAGTCATTGCTGGATGTGTTCTTCTATCACTCTTCTTTTTTGAGACAGAATCTCTGGGTGAATCTGGAGCTCAGTAATTCATATAGAGTGGCTAGTCAGCAAGCCCCAGGGATCCTCTGTCCACACCTCTACAGCTAGAATTACAGCTGCCAAATAGAGCTTTTTACATGATGCTGAGGAGCCAAATCCAGGTCCTCATACTTGTGCAAACAGCACTCTACTGACTGAATCATGTCTCTAGCCCCAAAGTGGTATGTTTTATTTCATATGATGTTATCTCAGTTTTTAAACAACTGGGGTATGAGGGACAGGAAACATGCTGTAGTTTCAAAAGTATAACTGACAGTGGAAGCAAAAGCAAAGGAACTAATATACCTTATGTAGGCACTACTTTCCATTCTCAAAAAAAGAAGTTATGGATACATTTGTCCTGAAAATATGGCAGAAAATAAATCATTGGTCACGTTTTTGTAAAAAACAAAACATCTCTGACAAACTAAATCCTAACTCATTCACATAAAAACTGAGCTAATGAGATACAGAGTTGGGACCACCAAACAAAAAGATTATCCTCTTATATACATGGCTGGAAATGCTTTTAATTATCTGCTTTGCAATGTACAGAGAATTTTAATAGCATTCATCTTATTGGGTCTTCCCAAAAGGCTTAAATGAGTTGTGTGTTTTCATCCTTTAACACAGATACATCCAGCAACATTTTTCTTTCAAGTGAACCCACTGCGCTTCAGCTCATAAACTATCTACGCATATTTTTCCTTCTGTTTCTGGAAACAGATCACTTAATCTAGAATTAACTTAAGAAATCATGCGAAATGAAGAAGACATTCCACACAGTTGAGCTATCTACTCAAAACAATTTATTGGGCATTCCTTCCACCCTGCATTTGTTTCCTGTCTGAGAATGCATTATTAAATGTGTGTCTTCCTTTCAAATTTATTTCTTCTAAACCTATCCTGCAAATCTTTCCCCCAGTTCCACACCATTTTAGTGTTTTAATTTTTTATTTTTTTAATAACAAATAGTAAAAGTAGAATAATTGTCTCTGGAACGCCATCTATTAACTTTTCCAAAAGAAATATAGAATGCCTTTGTTACTCCAGCCCTGAGGCCTCTGAGGAAAGAAGTGGGCAATGGGGGAACAGGAACGCTTTCCCATCCCTTGGAATGTCACTGCTCATTTGTATGAAGCAAGCATAGTCTGTGAGTTATTTTTCTCAACCCCACTCTGCCATTCCAACCATTTTTGGAAATCTGTATTTTCAGAAGCTTTTCTCACATGGAGCAGAATTTAGTGGAATGAGTTCTAACTAAAGCTCTGCTCAGCCTGTGTAGATCCTACTGTCCCCAAAAGATGCATCCATATGTTATAGGCTTAGTCTTGATCTCGAAACCACTGGAAGGTGATGAAAACTTTCAGATTGGAGGATTTACATTGTAGGGGACTGTTGGGACCTCACTCCTTCCTCCTTTTGTTCCCACCCACCCATAGAGTGAGCAGTGCATTCTGCCATGATGAGCTGCCTCACTACAGGCCCCAAAGCAGCAGGGCCAAACAGCCATGACAGAACCATCTGAAACCACGAGCCAAAATTAACCCCTCTTCTTTATAAGCCGCTTGTCTGTAGTATCTGTCACAGTAAAGAAAACTGACTTACACAAGACATCAGAGGGGATGGATGGTAATGAGGCTGCATGCAGGAGTTCCTGGGTGCCCGCATAGCTTAAGCACAGTCATGAGATGCTTCTGGCAGCTGAAAATACATTCAGCAAGGGAACTGCTTTATTATCTAAAAAAAAAAAAAAAAAAAAAAAAAAGTTTGTTGGGGGACAGACATGTTTAGTTAAACAGATTTCTTCCCCAATAGTTAATCCATTTTTATTTTGCCTTTAATGTAAAGTTAGAAGGAAGCACTAGATGATCTGCCATTGTGTGAGCCAGAAGAGCAGGCTTGAGTTTACCTTGCACTGTTTAGCCCACACTGGTAAAAGCCCAGCTTAAAAAGGACAAAATTACTTAGGATACAACATATTTGGGTTCTAGTCCTAGCTCTTCCTAATACTATTCAACTCTGGGAATGTTTGTGTAATAGCTCTGTGCCCCGGTTTCCTCATATGAAGTTCTGGGGAAAGCTGTGAAATTTTCCTTGTATGATTCAAAGATCTCCAGCAGTGGGTGTGAAAGCACTTGGTAGTCTCCCAATAAAGGCCAATTACTAACACCACACGTAGGGTCCACATTTCTTTTTTTTTTTTTTTTTTAACTTTTCATTTTATTTATTTAGTTGCTCACTTTACATCCCAATTGTAGTTCCATCCTCCTCTCCTCCTGGTCCTACCCTCCCTCCCTCTTCTCCCCCATCCCCTTCCCTACCCCTTAGGCAATCCCCACCCCCACTAACCCACTTCACTAACCCACTAGCCAGCACTTCAAGTCACATCAGGACTGAGCACATCTTTTTCCACAGTGGCCTGGCAAGGCAGCCCCACCAGGGGAAAGTGATTGAAATGCAGGCAACAGAGTCCATGTCAGAAACAGCCCCTACACCCCTTATTAGGGAACCTACAAGAAGACTAAGTTGCCCTATATGTGTATAGGGCCCTAGATCCAGTCCATGCATGCATGGTCCTTGGTTGGTGCTTCAGTCTTTGTAAGGCTCCCTGGGTCCAGGTTAGTTGTTTTTGTTGTTGTTGTGTTTTTTTTTTTTTTTTTTTTTGTCTTCTTGTGAAGCTCCTGTCCCCTCTGTGTCCTTCTATCCTTCTGCCACTCTTCCACAGGGCTCCCTGTGCTCTGCCCAGTCTTTGGCTGTGAGTCTCAGCATATGTCTCAGTCCTCTGCTGGGAAGAGCCTCTCTGAAGACAACTAACTAGACGCCTCATCTGCAAGCATATCAGAGTGTCCTTGTTAGTGTCAGGGGTTTGGCTGTCTCCCATGGCGTAGGCCTCAGGTTGGGCCAGGGATTGGCGGGATAGTCCCTCAATCTCTGCTCTATCTTTATTCCTGCATATCTTATAGGCTGGGTAAATTTTGGATTGAAGTTTTTGTGGATGGATTGGTGTTCCATCTCCCTCCACTAGGAGTCCTGGATAGTTAGAGGTGGCCTCTTCAGTCTCTATGACTGCCACCACTAAAGGTCTCAGCTAGAGTCACCCCATATCCTCTCTGGAGGCTACCTTATTGTAGGTCTCCAGCTTTTCTCAGAAATGCCCCTGCCCACAGTTTCTCTTCTCTCTGCAAGCCCTTTGTCCTCCTGCCCCACCCCTGCTCTCTCCATATCTGCTCCCCACTCCTGTTTCCCCATTTGTTTCCCTATGTATTCCCTTTCCTATCCTGTTCTACCACTGTCTATTCTATTTCCCCTTCTGAGTGAAATTCAAGCATCCCCCCCTTGAGCCTCCTTGTTTCTTACCTTCTTTCAGTCTGTGGATTGTGGTGTGGTTATTCTATACTATATGGCTAATATCCACTTATAAAGTGACTACATACTATATGTGTCTTTTGGGGTCTGGGTTACCTCACTCAGAATGGTCTTTTCCAGTTCAATCCATTTGCCTGCATTTTATGTGCATTATCCATTTGCCTGCAAATTTCATGATTTCCTTATTTTTAATAGCTGAGTAGTATTCTATTGTGTAAATGTACAACATTTTCTTTATCCATTCTTTGGTTGAGGACATCTGGGCTGTTCTAGTTTCTGGCTATTATGAATAAAGCTACTATGAACATTGTTGATCAAATGTCTTGGCTATATGCCAAAAGAGAACGCACCAGATTGATTTCCAAAGTGGTTGTACAAGTTTGCACTCCCACCAGCAAGGAGGAGAGTTCCCCTTTCTCTATATTCCAGACAGCATGTGTTGTCACTTGAGTTTTTGATCTTAGCCATTCTGATAGGTGTAAGATAGAGTCTTACACCAGACCTTTTGGTTTTCATTTCCCTGATGACTAAGGATGTTGAGCATTTCTTTAAGTGCTTCTCGCCATTTGAGATTCCTCTGTTAAAAATTCTGCTTAGCTCTGTATCCTATTTTTTAATTGGATTATTGTGTTTGTTGGTGTTTAATTTCTTGAGTTCTTTATATATTTTGGATATTAGCTCTTTGTCAGATATAGGGTTGGTGAAGATCTTTTCCCAATCTGTAGGTTGCTGTTTTATTCTGTTGACAGTGTCCTTCACCTTACAGAAGCATTTCAGTTTCATGAAGTCCCATTTATTATTTTTTAGTTTTAATTTTTTATTATTTTTTATTTATTATAATTTATTCACTTTGTATCCCAGCTGTAGCCCCCTCCCTCATCCCCTCTCAATCCTACCCTTCCTCCTTCATCTCCTCCCATGCTTCTTCCCCAGTCGACTGATAGGGGAGGTCTTCCTCCCCTTCCATCTGACCCTAGCCTAACAGGTCTCATCAGCACTGTGTGCATTGTCTTTCTCTGTGACCTGATAAGGCTGCCCCCGGCCTCAGGAGGAGGAGATCAAAGAGACAGCCACTGGGTTCATGTCAGAGACAGCCTCTGTTCCCCTTACTGGGAAACCTACTTGGACACTGAGCTGCCATGGGATACATCTCTGCAGGGGTTCTAGGTTATCTCCATGAATGGTCCTTGGCTGGAGTATCAGTCTCAAAAAAGATCCCTGTGCCCAGATTTATTTATTTATTTTATTTATTTATTTTGCTTTCCTTGTGGAGCTCCTGTCCCCTCCAGGTTTTCCTATCTCCCCCTTCTTTTATAAGATTTCCTGCACTCTGCCCAAAGTTTGGCTATTAGTCTCAGCATCTGCTTTAATACCCTGCTGGGTAGAGTTTTTCAGAGGCCCTCTGTGGTAGGCTCCTGTCCTGTTCCCTGTTTTCTCCCTCTTCCTATGTCCATCTTGTTTCCCTTTCTGAATAAGGATTGAACATCTTACCCAGGGTTCTCTTTGCTTAGCTTCCTTAGGTGTACAGATTTTAGTATGTTTATCCTAAATTATATGTCTAAAATCCACTGATAAGTGAGTGTCTTTCTGCTTCTGGTATACCTCACTCAGGATGATCTTTTCTAGGTCCCACCATTTATTTGCCTGCAAATTTCATGGTTTCTCATTGCTGAGTGGTAATCCATTGTGTAAATATACTACAATTTCTGTATCCATTCCTCAACTGAGGGACATTTGGGTTGTTTCCAGATTCTGGCTATTACAAATAAAGCTGCTATGAACATGGTTGAGCAAATGTCCTTGTTGTATACTTGAGCATATTTTGGGTATATACCTAGGAGTGGTATAGCTGAATCTAATTGTCTGAGAAAGCACCAGATTGATTTCCAAAGTGGTTGTACAAGTTTACATTCCCACCAGCAATGGAGGAGGATTCCCCTTTCTCCACATCCTCTCCAGCATGTGTTGACACTTGAGTTTTTCATCTTAGCCATTCTGATGGGTCTAAGGTGAAATCTCAGAGTTGTTTTGATTTGCATTTCCCTGATGGCTAAGGATGTTGAGCATTTCTTTAAGTGTTTCTCTGCCATTCTATATTCCTCTTTTGAGAATTCTGTTAGCTCTGTACCCCATTTTTTTAATTGGGTTACTTGATTTGTTTCTGTTTAACTTCTTGAGTTCTTTATATATTCTGGATATCAGCCCTCTGTCAGATATAGGGTTGGTGAAGATCCTTTCCCAGTCTGTAGGCTGTCATTTTGTTCTGATAACAGTGCCCTTTGCTTTACAGAAGCTTTTCAGTTTCATGAGGTCCAGTTTATTGATTGTTGATCTTAGAGCCTGTGCTGTTGGTGTTCTGTTCAGGAAGTTGTCTCCTGTGCCAATAAGTTCAAGGCTTTTTCTTCTAACAGATTTAGTGTGTCTGGTTTTATGTTGAGGTCTTTGATCCACCTGGGCTTCAGTTTTGTGCAGGGTGATAAATATGGATCTATTTGCATTTTTCTATGTGCAAACTAGCACCATTTGTTGAAGATGCTATCTTTTTTCCATTGTATGGTTTTGGCATCTTTGTCAAAAATCAGGTGTCCATAAGTGTGGGTTTATTTCTGGGTCTTCAATTAGCTTTCGTTGATTCACCACTCTGTTTCTATGCCCATACCATGCAGTTTTTGTTACAATTGCTCTGTAGTGTAGCTTGAAGTCAGGGATGGAAATATCTCCTGAAGTTCTTTTATTGTATAGGATTGTTTTAATTCTGATTTTTTTTCTTTTTCCAAATGAAGTTGGGAATTGTTCTTTCAAGGTCTGTAAATAAGTATGTTGGTGTTTTGATGGGAATTGCATTGAATCTATAGATTGCTTTTCATAAGATGGCTATTTTTACTATATTAATCCTACTAATTGTGAGCATGGGAGATCTTTCCATCTTCTGATATCTTCTTCAATTTCTTTATTTAGAGACTTAAAGTTCTTGTCATACAGGTCTTTCACTTGATAGGTTTGAGTTACACCAAGGTACTTTATGTTATTTGGGGCTATTGTTAAGGGTGTTGTTTCCCTTATTTCTTTCTCAGCCCTGTTTGTCATTTGCATACAGGAGGGTGACTGACTTTTTTGAGTTAATTTTGTATCCAGCCACTTTGCTAAAGGGGTCCACATTTCTTTATTACTTCTAGTCTAAGGACTCACACAGAGAAAATATGGGGATATGAACTAAGCTGAATGGAAGAAAAAGGTTCTAGATGATTCTCTTAGTTTACAGAATCTCTCTTTGAAAAACCAATTTCTTGTTTCTGTTTGGAAAGGTATGTCCTATTTCAGCTCAGACTTAGCATGGTGGAGGAAGTTTGCCCCTACTTTGCACTGAGAACACACTTGGAAACAGCCTATATTAAAACCTGAGGAAGCAGATGCTCCCCTACTTTGCCAGTGGGCATGGTTCTTAGTGACTACTGCTCAGCCTCCCAGTCACACAGTCCATAGAGCCATGTATAAGTGGAAGAAACAAAACAGAGGCAAAAGTTTCTGTGACCAACCCCACAGCATACTGGATTTTGAAGAGTCCACAGTTGGATCAGACTCTGTCCTGAGGGGACCCTTTGAAATGATTTTGTTTGTCAAGCAGCTGTGTTTAAGTTCAGGGCCCACCTTTGACCATCCCTCTGTCAGTTGCCTCCTAGAGGTATTTCCAATAAAGGGCAGGGGCGGGCAGCAGAGAGTGGTTACACTTTTTGTCTGTTTCTCATTTAAGTCACATGGCTCAACACTTCTTACTCCAGCTATAGGCAATTTGTTCCTTTAGCATAAAATTCTATCAGCAGTTTTGTCAGACCCAGCCGTGACACTTCCCAGTGATGGATAGGTCACCTTCTCCAGACTTTGATAGCCTTCTTCCCTGTGTTCCCAACCCTATGGGTGGCAGTTGCTCTTTGCTGCTCCATGGTTCTTTTGAAAGCCCTTCTGCTTTTTAATACCAGGATAAGAATCACTTACATTCCTTTTCCTGTGGCAGCCTTTTTGGAGTTAATGGCAAATGGCATCTGAGCAGTGGAATTCGGCTTTGGCTATTTTCCAAAATCCAGTTTCTCATAAACTGACATTGGTGGTCCTACAGCAGACTGCTCTGACCCCTGAGAAACTCTGTGCAACCATAGTAACCAGACAGCAGGCTCTGTGTAACCTTGAGTGAGCTCTTCTATGTTTTGACCAAGTAAAGCTCCTACGTGAGAAACTGCTTGTACTTTTTTGCCTACTTAAGTGTTAACCTGACGTCCATTAAATTGACACCTGGATCAGCATGTAGACTTGGTGTCCTTCTCTGTGTCACCCTGTCTCTCTCTCTCTCTCCCAACCCTCTCTCAGGTGGTATTCAGGTGTCACTGCTGGCCGGTGCCAGATGGAGCCGAAACCCCAGGAACCTGAGATGAGGACCAGCTGAGGCAAGTTATACGGACCACAGGAGCGTGCGCAAAACAACTGACTAAGGTAAAGTTGGGTGGCCGTCAGGGGCAGGGAACTAGTAAGATGGGATCCCTTAAATAGGTTTTTAAGACACAGAGAATTAGAATAAAACTCCCTAATCCCTTTACTTTGTAAAACTAAAGAGTTGCTTGGAAAAATTAAAGCAACCAAACAGGCCAAAAAAGGTACTTCTAAGGTTATTTCAAATGTTCGTAAAGGAGCTCAAACAGATTTGTGTAACTTGAGAGCAGAAAATAATTTAGGAGCTAGATAGTGAAGATGAAACGGAGTCAAAGAAAAAAGCTGCCAAGTCTCATAATTCAGACTGGCCTCCTGCGCCTTCCCCTCTACCCCCATGGTTTCAGGTGGCACAGGATCACTGCAGGAAGATATAACTCTTCTCTGAGAGAAAATTCAGTTAAAAAGAGAATAGGTTCAATTATTAATATTTATTATAATAATAATTTTAATATAACACAAAAGGAGTATTCATTCAGAGTGGACTTCCTTTTGTGCAACAGTTGGCTTTTGAGAATGTTAATTCAGCCTGTAAAACAGCTATCAGACCCTATCGAACTAAAGCAAACTTAACTGGTTATATTACACTTTGTGCTGATATTAGGCCACTCTTGACTATCATGCTTAAAATTATGGCTAAATCCAGTAAAAAGAGTTTTATTTGTCTGTTTAAATATATGGTCATTTTAAATGGTTAATATTTATCTAGGTTATAGATCAAAAGTAATTAAATATATTTTAAAGTTATATTCAAACTGTTGTTTAGAATATATGTTTATAAGGTCTGTAAACACGTATGTTTAAAAGGCAACCATATGATATAATTCTGTCATCTTTGCTATATGATATGGGTTAAAAAATTATTATGAAACCTCTTTGTTAACATAAATTTTGTTTTCTTTTAGACTGAAAAGACAAGTCTCATTTTAAATTGGTGTTGGTTTTAAAAAATTAGATTGTTTACACTGGTAAATTTTGAAGTTTGGTTTTGACTTTTAAAATTATCATCATGCTTTATGATTTCACTCCTAAAGAGGATGCTTTGTTTTAATATTGCAAAAACAGGTTTTAAAAAATATTTAAATGTTTAAAAAGCAGGTACCGAGGTTGTTTCTTGTCTTTGTCTTTGTTTTTTTTGTTGTTGTTGTTTTGTTTTTGTCTGCCGGCTGTGTGTTTTGGTTTCTGGTTTTGGTTTGCTTTCGAGGTCTGGGGAAGCTCGGAGAGTTTCCAATTTGGTCGAGGGAATCTGGAGGACGCTCCAGTTCCTGGGGAGGGGGCTCATGTGGGGGTCCACTCCTTCTGGAATCTGTGGGACTTGTGTCTGGTAGGGGCCGGTCAAGTCCTGGTATTTGGTTATTCTGGTTACTCCAAGATGGCAATGTTAGATTTCTATGTTCCTTATGTATGTGTATGTGTGTATGTTTATCTGTGTATGTATGTTTATTTGTCGACTTGGATAACGATACTAATATTTTTGGACATGAGACAGTTTAAATCAGCACCTCTGAGTTTGGACCTGGACCATCAGAGTTAAATTCTATAAACTGGAAATAGTTTCTCAACCCTTTGGGGGAGGTCAAAAGACCTTGGTATTTATTTTATTAATTTTACAAAGTAAAATCAAGCAATGCTGTTTGAGCCAGTTTAAAAAAAAACTGCAGTTATTACAATGTATCATATCAGGAAAAAAAACTATAAAATATGTTGCTCTTCATTTAAAAAGGCTGGAGATTCTTCAGTGCAAAATGTTTGCTTATGCTCTTTTAAAGAAAAAAAAAAAAAAAGGACTGCAGCTCCATATTAGCCCAGGATTATACAGGGTTATATTCAGATCATTGTTAACCATTATAGGGCATATAGTTCCCTCTAACTCACCATGGAACACACCCATATTTATAATTTAAAAAATATCTAACAAATTTAGATTATTACAAGATTTTTAAAAATGAGACTATAATAATTATAAAAACATTGCAACCAGGACTCCCATCACCTAGTGGGATTTCTCAAAACATTTACAAGATTATTTTAGATTTAAAAGACTGTTTTTTTTTCCATTCCTTTACACCTGAGGATTGCCATAGATTTGCTTTTAGTCTCCCTTCTATTATTTTAAGGAACCTATAAAGCATTATCATTGGAGTATGCTGCTACAGGGCATGGCAAATAGTTCTACTTTATGTCAACAATTTGTAGCTAATGCTATTAGTCCAGTATGGAAAAAAATGGCCGTCTATTTATATCATTCATTATACGGATGATATTTTATTAGCCTCTCCTGTAGCTCAAGATGTTATGGCTTGCTATACAGATCTATTTAAGGCTTTGTCCCAAGCAGGATTAAAAATTACTCCAAAAAAGGTACAAACTAAAGATCCTTATAGTTATTTAGGTTTTAATTTATTTCCTCTGGCTATTAAACATCAAAAAAAGTACAAATTAAAAAAAAAATTAAAGACTCTTAATGTTTTTTAAAAAAATATTGGGAGATATAAATTGGCTTAGGCCATATCTAAAATTAACCACTGGACAACTTATGCCATTGTGTAATGTTCTTAAAGGGGATTTAGCTCCTACCTCCTCCCAAAACAAATTGACTCCAAAGGCTCAAGATACATTATTAATAATAATAAAGGCTTTAAATTAATTAATTTAAATTAATAATAAAGGCTTTAAAAAATCAATTTGTAACATACTGGGATCCAGAGAGTCCTCTCCTATTACTTGTATTTCAAACACAGTCAACTCCTACTGGATTGTTATGGTAATCTAATCCTCTACTGTGGATCCACTTGTCAGCTAGTCCCAATAAAGTTATTTTGCCTTATTATGAGGCTATTGCCCTTGTCATTGTGTTGGGATACACCCAGGCAAGGGCTTACTTTGGAATTGAGCCTTCCAAGATTATTATACCATATAGTAAAGCTCAGACTAATTGGCTTTATGCCAATTCAGATAAATGGTTACTTTCTTTGGCTACAACTAGATAATCATTACTCTTCCAATAAGATTATTCAATTTTTTTTTTACTTTACATAGTGTTTTTTTTTTCCTATCATAAGTAAAAATAAACCTTTAAAATGCTTGTTTTATTTTTTCTGATGGTAGTGCTGAAGAAAAAGCTGGCTATACTGTTAATAGACTAAAAGTTATTTTTCAAGTTCCAGGGTTATCTGCTCAACTTGCAAAATTGATGGCTATCCATGCAGTTTTACAACATTTTTCTGAGCCTTTTAATTTGTTTACTGATAGTGCTTATATTGCTCAAGATATTCCTAAGCTAAAACAGCAAACCAGATTCTTTCTACCACTTGGGCTAGTCAAATGTTTGCTCAGATTCAAGGACTTATTCAGGCTTGTCATAATCCTTTTGCTATTATTCATGTTAGAGCCCATTCTGGTAATCCTGGACCTCTTGGCTTAGGTAACCAGACTATTTATAAAGCTTTAATAACCTTGGCTCAAGAAACACCTATACAAAAAGCTCAATTGGCTCATGAATTGCATCATCTTAATAGTCACTCCTTACGTTTAACTTATGGCCTTACCAAAGAACAAGCCAGAGAAATTGTTAGAAAATGTAACAATTGTGATGTTTTCCATCCAGTATCTCATCTTGGGGTTAACCCCTGAGGGCTGACTCCAGGTCAGCTATGGCAGATGGATGTGACTCATTTTATGGAATTTGGGAAATTAAAATTTATTCATGTAACTATTGATATCTGTACAGGATTTATTTTCGCTACCTTGCATTTTGGAGAAGCTGCACGCCACGTTATAGATCATTGTTTGGCTGCATTTGCTGTTCTTGGTGTGCCACACCAAATTAAAACTGACAATGGAACAGCTTATACCTACAAGCCCTTTCAAATTTTTTGTAAAAAATTAAATATTAAGCATGTAACAGGTATTCCTTATAATCCTATGGGCCAAGGCATGGTTAAACATGCCCATGCCACCATTAAGATATATTTACAAAAGACAAAAAAGGGGAAATTATGTCCTCCTTGTTCATCCAGAGCTCAATTTAAATTTTTAAACTTTGGACGAACATGGCAAATCTGCAGCTAAACATTTTTGGCACCTTAAAACCTCCATGGTTAAATGGAGGGACCCCTTGAATAATACATGTCATGGACCCGACCCCATTTTAATTTGGGGACAAGGATATGTTTGTGGGGTTTTTTGTTTGTTTGTTTTTTGTTTTTTGCAGGTTAGATCAAGATGCTGCTTGATAACTTCCAGAGAGACTGGTGCAACAAGTGGATTACTTCAAGGAACAAGATCATTCTCCAAGTGACGATATTGCTGATCCTGCTGCAGCTGATTCATCCAGTGAAGGCTAAATTACACTTTTAGGCCTTAGTACCCAATCCTCCTCTTGTTCTCCCTGTACATGTTAGCACACCTTTGTTTGGCTGGTCTGGTACTATTCATCTTTGTCATTGCCAGATGTGTCCACTTAGCTCAACAGTGCCAACTAAATTTAATGCCATTGAAACAGCAGCATGCTGTGACTCCCTTGCCCCAGGTAGGGGCTTGGCTTGACCAGCTCAAACGCCAGCTTTAACCTTTCTTTTTCTGTGTGATGGGTCGGTTAGTCAATGACGGGTTCTGGGTGATCAGATATTTATCAACCCAAGGCACGGAAATCCCCCTATAAGCAGGATTCTCCCATGACGGGTAAGATATTTATTGGGAATCACCTCCACCTAAGACAGGCACAGTCCCTTTGTTTTAATTCGAAAGGGAGGAATTGTGGCAGCCTTTTTGGAGTTAATGGCATCTGAGCAATGGAATTCGGCTTCTTAGCTTTGGCTATTTTCCAAAATCCAGTTTCTCATAAACTGACATTGGTGGTCCTACAGCAGACTGCTCTGACCCTGAGAAACTCTGTGCAACCATAGTAACCAGACAGCAGGCTCTGTGTAACCTTGAGTGAGCTCTCCTATGTTTTGAGCTCTCATGTAGTAAAGCTCCTACATGAGAAACTGCTTGTACTTTTTTGCCTACTTAAGTGTTAACCTGACGTCCATTAAATTGACACCTGGATCAGCATGTAGACTTGGTGTCCTTCTCTGTGTTGCCCTTTCTCTCTCTCTCCCAACCCTCTCTCAGGTGGTATTCAGGTGTCACTGCTGGCCGGTGACATTTTCCCTTTAAATAGCTGGCATGGCTTTCGTCTCCTGATAGGGACCTTGACCAACATAAATGATTCTTTAATCCAGTGTTCTCAAAATGAGGAAACTGAGGCCCAGAGAAATGGTATGGCTTGCCTAAGCTTGCACAATTAGTATTCAGATTTAAGATGTTGCTCTCCTGCTTAGAAATGTACTGTGACACAGTGAGGCATGTGCTACCATCCCTATGAAACAGCTGCAGAAAACAGGGCTGCCGTTTATCCACTGAGAAGACATTTCAGTTCAGAGGCTTGTACCATCATTCCTGAGACAGAGATGTGGAAAAGAAGGCCCAAAAATTGCATGATTTTCTCAATATCACCCATCTAAGGAGTAACAGGCACAATTTCAACTAAATTAACATAACTGTAAACCAGGGCTGTTAAACACCCCATCTCTACTTGAGTCTTACCTCTCCACACCCTTTGGTTAGACACTAACTCTGTAATTTTAAGGCCTAAAAACTCAGAGCTGCGGTCTGTACTATCCTTTTAGAACTACTCTTGTTTTACTTAGTTTGTTTTCAATTTGGTTTTGAGACCGGGTCTCATGTGTCAAACTCACTATATAGTCCAGGATGACTTTGAAGTCTTATCCCACTGCTCTACTGCCTGAGAGCTGGGATTATAGGTGTGAGCCACTATTCTCAATTCTACGTGGTCCAGGGGATCAAGCCCAGAGCTTGGCATAGCCTCAGCAAACACTCTACAAACTGAACTCCATTGCTAGCCCTAGGGCTGCTTACTCCTAAAGCTAATAATTTCTCTTTGCACTCCTGGCACAAGATAAAAACCTAAATGTTGTCCCTTCTACTAACATCTCTTTAGCCAGGTCCTCAAAGCAAAAGTAAAAAGAGCAGCTGTATTAACATCATTATTGTCTCCCTAGCTCTCTGGGAAGCTTCCTAACTGAAGTTCTTTCACAGCCAACCACAGTGAGATTTGTGCATGGAAATCATTGACTTCGCAGCAGTTAGCAAGGAGTAAAGAAATCTCAATTGTGAAAGCTGGAGATACCTTTCATATGAAAAGGCTCCAATATGTTATTCACTAGTCATCAAAATAAGTCTTTCTCTGTGTGTTACCTCTTGACAGGTGGAGCCCAATTAGGAGCTTCCTGTGAGCTGGGTTTGGAGTGCAGCCACCCCCTGCTTGGGAGAGCTGCTGATCACAGCTAGGCTGCAGTCCGTTAATCATGAAGGAACTGTGTGCCTCCCAGGTCAGGGAGACCTACCACAGGGCCATGGCAAGAGGAAGGGCTACTTGTTGTTTGCTCATGATTAAACCTGGGTCTTCTGCAGGCTCTTGCTGGGCAATGGCCTCCTTTTCAGGATGTGTTGTCAGAGGGATTCATACTTGTTCAAGGATGAAAGTTAAGTCAGGAAACATCAAAGCACACAGGAGGTATGGCCAGGATCTGAGGGTCTAGCCTACCTCAAATCCAGAAGGAGAGAACATAATGAGGAAAAGACATGGGGGTTCTGTGCACCCAAGCCTTAGTGGGTGGGCAGTTTCCCTGAGCCCTTGAAAGCTGTGCTGCTGTTATGAGATAACTGGATACCAAACGCTAACAGCACTGCTTTGTCCCCATCAGCAGACATTTGCTGAGCAGCACATTATGTTATTATGTACACATGCTTTACCAAAGAGAAAGGACTTATACTACCAGAAAGGGGCTTTCTGCACTCATTCTGAGCTCATTGTGATTCCATGCACCTGCTTCTCACAGGTTCCCTCAATGCCCCAAAGCAGGAGACAGTACAGTTTATCAGAAATATCACTAAACAAGCCAGTGTTACATCTAGGCTCTGGACAAGCCAGTATTACGTCCAGATTCTGAACAAGCCAGTTCTATATCCAAGCTCTAGACAAGCCAGTGTGGGCGCACATATTGTTCTGGCAATATGTGCCCACTTTGGGTAAGTCACAACCTACTGTAACTCCAGCTCCAAGGGACTGAGGCTCTCTCCCAAGGCACAACACTCACATACACTCAGGCAGTCACACACATATACACATAAATTTTTAAAATATTTTTAAAAGATCAAACAAGACAAATCTAAAAATGGCTTCTATTGAAACTTGAGGTAGAAGGATGAAAAAACAACTGTTCTATTTAATTTAACCATCATGTTGGGAAAATGTAATTCTCTGGAGATTAAGAAAGACATGAAAAAAAAACTGATGCAGAAAATCAGCACCTAGCAGCAGAGCAGTGAATCCTTTAGGGACTGACTCAGTTGTTTGGTAGTCAGCTTGAGCAGTGCCCAGACCCAAAGTGCAGAACAGCCTGGTCGCCACCCCTCAGAGTCATCAGATCCTAGCAATGCAAGGGCCTCTCATTGGCCTCATGCAGTCTGTCCACAGAACCTGGCCTCCACCCACTCCCTGTCTCTGCTTGGATGCTTTCAAGGGTGAGATGTTTTTCCAGTATGCACTACAGATCCTTTTAGCGCTGACAAACAGAAACCATAGAACCAAAACCTCTGCACCTGCCACTCATGGCCTTAGTCCATCAGCTACCTGGGTTGCTGACCCATCTTCTCCAGGGCAGCCTTAGGCCCACCCCCTCATCCTCCTCACCTTTCTGAGAAACTATACAAACTGCTTTGAGGTTTACAAAGTACTTTCCTTATGGGCCATTAGAAAAATGGCATTCCCAGGAGAAGGAAAAACCCACATCCTGACATTGCTGGGGCCCTCTTTACAGAAATGAGGTCTTCACCTTGACTATCCATACATTGACATTAGGCATGAAAATAACCATGACCTTTTCAGCCAGACCCCACGGAGGAAATACTAAAAATATATGCATGTCTTCAGGCACTGCAGTCAGTGCTGACACTATGAATAGCCCTCTGCTTCCCAGAGATTCAGAAAGGCAACTCGAAGGGACCTGCGGGCCAATTTGCATACAGGGTGTATGGGAAGTCATCAGCTAAGAGTGGCCTTTTTCCTTTAAGATATGAGGCATGGCCCAGAGCAGCAGAGACCTTGTCCCTTTCTAAGCCACAGCATGGCCCAGGAAAGAAAATAGGAGTTTGACTATCTTTTAACTACAGCCCCCTCCCTCAGTGTTTGAGAATTATAAATGAGAACTTGGGCTAAAATTAAGTTATGACTAAACTCAATAACTCTATGGTTTTAGTGACTAAAATAAAATACAGTGTGCACTCCATATCCATGGGCTCTGCAGCCAAGGATTCAAGCAACAGTAGCTAGAAAACACTTGATATATCTGACATGCAGTAGGGCAAAGACAAGGAGGGACTTACTGAGAAAATAAAAGGGTTATTATTGATAATCAGAGGGGGGATAAGAGTGAATAATAATGGGGATATGGTCAAAGTATAGTGTGTGTGAGGGTGTGAAAGTGTGCAGAAAGTATTTTCTTTTTGCTATCTGCTAAGCCAGTGGTTCATACCTTTCCTAATGGTGTAACCCTTTGATACAGTTTCTCATGTGTGGTGATCCCCAAACACAAAATTATTTTGTTGTTACTTCATAACTGTAATTTTACTACTATTATGAATTGTAATGTAACTATCTGTGTTTGCTAGTGATTGTAGGCAACCCCTGTAAAAGAGCCATTCAAATTCCAAGGGGGTTACGACCCACAGGTTGAGAACCACTGTCATAAGCACTATAGTATAACAGTTTCCAGGGTATGTGTATGATATTGCATACTAAGTAATCTAGCAACGTTAGATGCAAGCACTACATTTTCAGTAAAGGACTTGAGCATGGGGTTTGGGACCAGTCCCCTGCAGACACTGAGGAGTAAGTGTATCTGGCTTGCTCAGCCCACGTGAGTATTCTCAGTTAACAATGAGCAAATGTTTACCCAGCCAGTCACTAAGCTTTACAATCTCATCTAATCTTCACAATGACCAAATGAGGAGGCACTATTATTATTCTCATTTTCACATAAAAAAAAAAAAAGTGGAGCCAAGAGCAGATAAGTTGCCTAAGGTCTTGCAACTAGTGAGTAAGTCACTGTGAACACACACAGCTGAAGAGGCTCCCACAGATGTGGAGTCCTCCAGAAGCTCTGCCACCCGCACTCCAGTGTGCCTCGGCACCCTCAGCACCAGACACTCATGTCCTGATCACAGTCTCCATACTGGCTGTCAGCTGTACCTGTGTGAGTGGGGAAAGCATTTCCTTCCTAACCTGTGCTAAGCACCTTGATCTTACACCTAGCAGCTCCATCAGTGGTGGCAAAACACTGTCTGTCACGTGCTACAACCACAAGCTCCGGAATGTGTGTTAGCCAACATTATCTAACCCATGTTTCACATCACATGTTTTCAGTTACTCATGACCAGGAATCATAAAATATTAGAAGTTATTTCAAAACTGCATGTTGTTTGCTATATGTGTAAATATTATAAATATTTTGTAAAAATACCACAGATATTTTACAATGATTTTATGCTTTGATTTTTGTTTGTTTTGTTTTTTCGAGACAGGGTTTCTCTCTGTAGTTTTGGCTGAACTAGACTTGCTTTGTAGACCAGGCTGGCCTCCAGCTCACAGAGAGCTGTCTGACTCTGCCTCTCAGAGTGCTGGCATTACAGGTGTGAGCCAACACACCTGGCCTAATTGTGTGTGTGTGTTTATATGTATACATTGGTAGATACATATATATCTGTAGGTATGCTTGTTCATGTGTATACACAGGGAGATCAGAGGTCAAGATTACCTACCTTCTGCCTCTCTCAAACTTAAATTTTACAACAGCATGTCTCACTGATCCTGGTTTGGTTAGATTGGCAGGCCATCGAGGATCCCAAGCCCCACCTGTCTCTGCCTCTCCACCCTGGCACTAAGACTAGAGATGTGTGCCACCACACTCAGCTTTTATGAACTCAGGTCCTCACTCTTCAACAGCAAGCATTTTGCCCATCAACTCATCACCCCAGCCCTAATTTTATATTTTAAAAAATATTAGATAAAAGTATTAAATAAAAAAACAAGAAGTAAATATTAAGTTTTAAATGCTTTCTGAGTAGCATGTCAAAATACATAAGGAATTACAAAATTTAAACATGAAAATCCAACTTTACCAATCCGTAAGTGAGCTAACGGAATAGACTGACAGGTCTCAAAAGAAATATAAGTGACAAAGACTATTTGAAAAACTTTCCAATATCTTTAGCCATCAAGAAAATAAAAATTTTAATTGCTTTGAGGTTCCAAAGTCAGAATGGCTATTATTCTGTTAGTTTTATGTCAACTTGGCACAGGCTAGAGTTATTTGGGAAGAGAGAACGTCATTTAAGAAAATGTCCCCACTAGTCTGTCCTGTGGGCAAGCCCGTAGTGCATGTTCTCAATTACTGATTGAAGGGGGAGGTTTTAGAACAGTGTGGGTGGTGCCATCCCTGGGCAGATGGGCCTAAGCTGTATAAAAAAATTCAGCTGAGCAAGGTAGGGGTGAGCAAGCCAGTAAGCAACACCATGCCGTGGCCTCTGCTTCAACTCCTGCCTTCAGGTTCCGTGCCCTGTTTGAGTTCATGCCCTGACTGCCTTTGATGATGAAAAGTGATGTGAAAGTATAAGCAAAATAAGCCCTTTCCTCCCCCAAGTCACTTTTTGTCATGGTATTTCATGACAGCAAGAGACATGGTAACTAAGACAGCTATCATCAAGAAAACAAATGGCAAAGCCTGTATGAAATAAATATTTTTTAAAATAACAAATAAAACATGTCTTTTCTTGCTAGCCTGTCAGAAATTCTGGGGAGTGCTAAAGAGAGCAACAATATAGTCTGCATTTTTCCAGGAAGAAGAGAAAAAAGCTCCATGTCTTGTATGTTCCTGAGTTCATGACTTCCCAGTTTCCCCATCCTCCGTGGGGACTACCTATGACACCCACCCTCAGGTGTGCTGGGGGAGAGCCCACACACAAACTGCTATCACAGATCTTGACACCAAGTAATCGTGAGATAACTATGTGTGACCTTTTTTTCCCACAAGCGCAGTGTGTGAAATGAACTGGAAGTCCTGGCCAGTGTTTTCCTAGCAGAGAGCCTGCCTGCCTCTCTCCCAGAGAATTCCCGGCCATTCTCTTCTCTGCACACAAACTTGGGGCAGTATTTTCTTCCTGACCTGGCAAACCAAAACTGCAGACATTATTCTTCCCATTATAAAGACAGAACTTCTGAACATTTAGATGGCAGAGCCATGGCCCCTACATGTTGGTTTCTATTGACAAGTTTCCACGACACTGAGAGGAAGTTGTCCTGCCTTCTACAGCAGCAGCATTAGCAGGCTGGGCTCTGACCTGGGAGGGACCAATCCATCATCTAACTGAATGCTTAAGCCACAGGATTTACCAGCCATCCATGTCACAACTGCTGGAGTCTTAAAGCAATCTATGGGATCCAGAGAAAGTAGAACTTAGGCAGACGGTTCTAAAGAGGTGGGGTGATGGTATCCACTTTCACTCATTATCACGTGGTGCTTAAGAAATTTTCAGCAGTTACCTAGACATGTGACTTCTCTTCTGAGTATATTCAGTGTTTATTGTAAGAGGGAATGATTACCAAATACACATATAATCTGACAATTTGTATCCACCCCCAAGGAGCTGCCTTTTGTCCATTTTGCCAATGTTTTCTACAAGAGAGAGAAGCATATCTGTAGCCATCAACAGTGCCTTAGAAGAAGGTGTCTAAACATCTTTCATTCATCTTCCCTCCAGCCAACACTTCTCAGCTGTGAATTCAGTAGGAACCTGGCCAAATTTTCTTTGTTTTCTGGAGTTAATGCTGTAATAGTTACTGTGTTCTTTCAGCATTTTGAGATAGAATCTTGCTCAGCCTCCTCTGACACTCACAATGAAGCCCAAGCCAACTTCATACTTGTGATCCTCCTGCCTCAGCCTCTAGAGTTACTTGTGTGTGTCACCACACCCAGCCTTCTGGACTCTCTTTAGCTGCATCTTGGGTGTGCTCTCCAAGTTTGAGGCCTCCCAGCAAGAATCTCGGCTGCCATATCCTAACACCTCTAATCTCAGCCACTATGAGATTAGAGTGAGGAACCACTCTGGAACATGGGATTTGAAAATAAACTTCCAGTTCTGCTCTGATATGAGCAAACCTTGTCTGATATGAGCAAAATCTATGATTGAACTTCCACCCCTTGGTGTCTGACACTAAAGCCACTGTAAAGAAATAAAAGTAAATATTAAATTATAACTCAAATGTTTCTATGTTGGTTAATAGTCATTGCCAGCTTGATTGGATTTTGAATCACTATGGAAACACAGTGTGTGTGTGTGTGTGTGTGTGTGTGTGTGTGTGTGTGTGTGTGTGAGCAGATGTGTCCAGAAAGATTTAGCTGAAGGTGAAGACCCACCCTGAATGTGAGCAGCAACTTGCAAGGGCTGTTGTCACTTTCCCCTCAGTGTTATGGGCTCTCTGACTGAATAAAAAGGAGAAAACCAAGTGAGGACCCACATTGATTTTTCTTTGCTTACAGACTGCGGATAGTGTGTGACCAGCTGCTTCACCCTCCTGCCATCATGATGGAGTTGGTGAGCCAAGTCCCTTCCTTTTTCCCTTAAGTTTTCAATAAGGGTTCAATAAGGATTTTGAGTTAAACTCATGTATGTGGGGGATGGGAAAAGGGAGCAGTTGGAGAGATGGCTCAGCAGTTTAGAGCATTTGCTGAACTTGCAGAGGAGACTGCACACATGTGATACATTTATATACACACAGCCAAACCATATACATAAAATAAAATCTTTTTTAAAAAAAGTAAATGAAAATATTGGAAAGGAAGAGGTAAGGGAGGCTAAATTTAACCAGTGTACACTGCATGCATATATGAAAAAAATCACATTGAAAATAATAATCTGTATAATTAATACAGAGTAACCAAAAACAAAAACTGTAAGCCAGCCATCACAGAGAATGTAACTTCACCACTCAAAAAGCTGAGACAGAAAGATCATACGGGCTTTATAGCAAGAAAATAGGTAAACAACAATAAAAATTGTGATAAAATAATAGGTCATAAAAATGATAAGCCAAAGATTTGAGACTGAACACAAGCTTTAAGATACAGGGCCTATTTTCTTGGGAAACCTTTTTAAACTCTGAGGTAGTGTCTATCTTTGTTGCTGCGGTGTGTTTCTTGGATGCAGCAGAATGTTGGATCCTCTTTATACAACTATTCTGTTAGTCTGTGTCTTTTTTATTGTAGAGGTGAATCCATTGATGTTGATAGATAATAATGACCAATGAATATTAGTTCCTATTATTGTGGAGTTGACGGTGATAGTGTGTTTGTGTGCTTGTTTTCTTTTGGTTTTGTTGTTGTGAAGTTCTCTATATCCTGTGTTTTCTTGAGTGAAGTTGATATTGTTGGGTTGGAGTTTTCTTTCTAGTATCTTCTTTAGGACTAGGTTGGTGCATAGATATTGTTTAAATTTAGTTTTGTCATGGAATATCTTTTCTCCCTCAATGGTGATTGAAAGTTTTACTGGGTATAATAGTCTGAGCTGACATTTGTTATCTCTTAGTGTCTGCATGGCACCTGCCCAGGACCTTCTGACTTTCCTAGTCTCTCTTGAGAAGTCAGTGATTCTGATTGGTTTGCCTTTATATGTTACTTGGCCTTTTTCCTTTGCCACTTTTATTTTTTTTTTTTTTGTCTTTGTTCTGTAGATTCAGGCAAATTGATGAAACTCGAAAAGTTTATCCTGAATGAGGTAACACAGACTTGGAAAGACACACGTGGTATATTCTCACTTAAAAGTAGATTTTAGTCATATAATACAGGTATACATACTACAGTGCACGGACCCAAAAAAGCTAAGTCCAATGGGCATCTTAGGCTTCATGTCTGCCTACTAATTAGAGGAGTGGAGGATATCTTTGACACAGACTATGTTGCCTGCTTTTTGATCACTCTCCCCTGATGGGACTTCTCTACACAGTCACAGGAGAGGAATAAAAACTCAGTCCTCATGTGAATAGATGAGCTGGGGTGCCTGGGTAGGAGGGCACCCCTATTCTAAGGAATAGAGGAGAAGGGATGCAGAAGGGAGGGTGGGACTGGGAGAAGAGGAGGAAGGGTCCTGTGACCAACATGTAAATTGAATTAATTAATTTTTTTTAAAAAAAGAAAAAAAGATAAAGTTAAAAAAAATAAGACATAGGGCCTGGGAGATAGCTCAGTTGGGAAAAGCTTGGCATGAAATGTGAGGAACTAAGTTCATTCTCCAGCATCCACATCAGACAGTACAGCTCAAGTTTATAAACCAGCTCTGGTTGGAAGCATAAATGGCTGGTGCCTACAGTTCACTGGACAGCCAGCCTCCCCACCCAAAAACCTTACCCCATTCCTCTAGGCCCAAGAGAGAATCATTGTTTCAAAACAATAAACAAGTATAAAGTTCCAGAGGGAGAATGGCACCCAGGGTTGACCTCTGACCTTCACATACACATGCACACACATGCGTAATTACACAAACACATTTGCACTACGTAACCACACACAAATCAGATTTAAGAAAATCTGTATTTTTTTCACAAATTTCAGCTTTGAAATAAAAATAAATAGTATATTTCATAGTCATTCAAAAGCTAGATTATGCTTTCTCCCACATACCTTCTCCCCATCCTTTGTTTGTTTTGATATTTGAGACAAAGCATCAGGTAGCTCAGGCTGATCTCAAATTCACTGTATAGCTGATCCTAGCTACATGTGTCCATGTGCAACACGTATATGGCTGCTATTCATGTGTATGAGTGGATGTGTGTGCCATACATGGAGAGCCCAAAATTAGCATCAAGTATATTCCTCAGTCATGCTCCACTTTATTTATTGAGTCAGAGTCTCTCATGGAATCTGGAGCTCTCAATCCCAAATAGTCTAGCTGGCCAGGGTAAGCAAACTGCGGCAAAAACTAGACTACTCCATGGGTAGAAAGACAGTTTATTGAAGAACAAACTACAGGGATACCTCAAAAATCAGAGAATAGTACTCAGTAGGGAAAGCCTTGTCCATGTAGCTGTAGGAGTCTTGTGCAGGCCAGAACAGCCTCGGGTTTAGGGTGAGGACTCTGACCTGCTGGGGACTTTTCAGGGACTAAATGGATATCCTTTACCTGAGGCATCAGACCACTTGAGGAAGATAAGGGAAGCAGCGGCTTTCCTGACAAACAGAAACCCAACTCACAAGATTTCTGAGGAATGATGAGTTTAGATCTCTGTTTAACTGATAGCAACCCTTCTCTTTACTTGGTAAAAATCAAGCCTGGTTTGGGCAGGGCCATCATCTTAGGACATTGTCAGCAAAACTAACAATGTCAGTTTTTTGTTTTTTTTTTTTTTTTTTTTTGGGGGGGGGGGAATGGAGCTGCTTTGAGATCTAACAGCCAGTGTGTCCCAGGGATGCCCTCTTTCTTCCTTCCAAGTGCTGGGGTTACAGATGGCCACCATGACTACCTGGTCTTTAAGTGGTTCTGGGGATCCAAACTCTGATTCTTATGTTTACATGGCAAGTGTTTATCCACTGGGCCATCTCTCCAGCCTTTGAGATCCATTCATCATCCGTCTTGTGAGGCCTTCCCCATTTATTCATGAAAAGTTCCAAAGAGTAATTTTTCACTCACACATATCCATATTCTTCATTGTGCCAAATTAAGGCAATAGGAAAAGAAAGACTAAAGTCACCAAGGCTCAGTTGACCTCCATAGTGAAGAGCTGAGGGAAGAAAAAGAGGGCAGGCATAAGCAAGTTTACGTGGGTTCAGTTGGAAAAAAAAAAAAGGTTTGGGGCTGGAAGGCTAAGAGGTTAAGAACATATGTTGTTCTTGAAGTTGACCCAGGTTCCATTCCCATCACCCACATGGTGGCTCACAACCATCCATAACTCCAGGCTTAAGGGGTCTGATGCCCTCGTCTGATAAAACATTCATACACATAAGAGAAAAAACCTCTCTTTCTCTCTTTCATTTAATAATGAAGAAGCAGCACATTTGGAAGTAGAGACCATGAATCAGCTGCCATGTTGGTTTGGTTTTATTTCTTTCTCACTGTAGCTCGAGCACCCACTTTCCCACTAAGCTACATCCCAAGCACCAGATTTTTAAGTTCTGCTATAACATCATCAGAAGAAAAAGAAAGAATGCTCCATTCTACTTATAATTTGCTACCAGGCATAGTGGTGCACATCTGGGATCCCAGCACTCAATGAGCTGAAGCAGAAGGGTAACAAGTTCAAGGCCAGCCTAGGCTATGTAGTAAGTTCAAAGATATCCTAAGCTACAAAGAAAATTCCTGTATCAAAAATAAGTTATTACTTGCTGTTCTATTATGCATTGACTGGGACTCAATACTAAGCTGAACCATGAGTAATGACCCACAACAACATATGTCAAGTGCCAACAAGCTAGCAGACTAGTTGGCAATATTGATGTGGTTGTGTGTGTATGTATATGTGTGTGTATTGCTATTTTCGTGTACATTGGCCTCCTCTTCCCTTAGATATCCTATTAGTTTTTTCTTCATTGTGATGATTGATGTTAAGTATCAAGTTGACTGGATTAAAGAATACCTAGAGAGCATCGTGTCTAAGTTTACCAATGAGCATGTTTCCAGAGGTTGGCAAGTGAGTGTGGAAGAGGGAGATCCACCCTTAATGTGGCCAGGCACCATATGACCAGCAGTGTGTTTGGTGTACAAGAAGGCAAGAAAATAATCTCTCTGGGTACGTACAGACTATGATTCTCCTGCCCTGGTTTATACCAATTCCAAACACCTGGTTCTTAGGCCTGTGGTCTTAGAATGAGAATTACACCATCAGACTCATGGCATTGAAGCTTATGATCTTGGACTAAATCACAGAGTCAGCACTTCAGGATCTCCAGATTGCAAACAGTGTATTGTGGGACTTTTCAACTTCTTTCACCATGTGAGCCTCTTCTCCTAGTCAGTCCCTGGTACATAGATTGGTTGATAGACAGTAGATAGATGAGTAGATATAGGCAGAAGAGAGAGATGTTTAACAAATAGCTTATGATAGATAATAAATAGATGACTCATGGATATATGATAGAAAGTTGATGGATAGATAATAAAAATAGATGAAAGATACATACATACATACATACATACATACATACATGATAGAGAGATGTTACTGGTTCAATCTTCAGGGAATTCAAATTAATGCATACATGATCACAGCTTTGTTTTTATTTTTTCTATTTTCTTGCTTCATTATATCTATTTTTATAATCCACTTCACTCCTTTTGAAGCAAGACCAAATATAAATGAATAGAAATCACATTCTTGGTCACTTTGTGCATCATTTTCCTGTGTATAGAATAAGAGTCTAGGACATGTCCAACACATCCCTTCAGCTGCAACCCTGATATCTCGTCCTTCATTTCTATAACTCAGGGACCATGTTGTGCCCATGGCATAGTAACTGTAAGCAGGTCCAAGTCTATCAGCATGTTGTAAATTTGCCTTATAGTCTATTTCATAGCACTTCTGTTCTAGAAGAATACTGCCAGTGGGCACACTTCATAAATTCCTTCCTGTCCTGTTATCATGATATGCTCCAAATGTCCTTAGACCTGGAGCTGGAGCACTGACACTTGATTTGGACTTAAGACACATAAAACTTTTTTTTATTAATTACACTTTATTCACTTTGTATCCCCCCTGTGGTTCTCTCCCTCCTCCCATCCCAATTCCTCCCTTCCTCCACCCTCTGCATACATGCCCCTCCCCAAGTCCACTGATAAGGGAGGACTTCTTTTCCTTCCTTCTGATACTAGTCAATTAGGTCTCATAAGGAGTGGCTGCGTTGTCTTCTTCTATGGCCTGGTAATGCTTCTTCCCCCTCAGGGGGAGGTAATTAAAGAGCAGGCCAATCAGTTCATGTCAGAGACAGTCCCTGTTCCTATTACAATGGAACCCACTTGGATACTGACCTGCCATGGGCTACATCTGTGCAGGGGTCTTAGGTTATCTCCATGCATAGTCCTTGGTTGGAATAGCAGTCTCGGAAAAGACCCCTGTGCTCAGATTTTTTGGTTCTGTTGCTCTCCTTGTGGAGTTACTGTCCTCTCCAGATCTTACTGTTTCCCACTTCTTTCCTAAGATTCCCTGCACTCTGCCCAAAGGTTGCCCATAAGTCTCAGTATCTACAGTGATAGTCTGCAGGGCAGAGCTTTTCAGAGGTCCTCTGTGTCAGGCTCCTGACTTGTTCCCTCTTTTCTCCTTCTTCTGATGTCCAGCCTCTTTGCCTTTCTGGATAGGAATTGAGCATTTTAGCAAGAGTCCTCCCTCTTGATTAATTTCCTTAGATGTACAGATTTTAGTAGGTTTATCCTATATTATATGTCTATATGAGTGAGTTTATACCGTGTGCATCTTTTTGCTTCTGGGATAGCTCACTCAGGATGATCTTTTCCAGATCCCACCATTTACCCGCAAATTTCATGATTTCCTTGTTTTTTATTGCTGAGTAATATTCCATTGTGTAGATATGCCACAATGTGTGCATCCATTCCTCCACTGAGGGGCATCTAGGTTGTTTCCAGCTTCTGGCTATTAAAAATAAAGCTACTACAAACATGGTTGAGCAAATGTCCTTATTATGTACTTGAGCATCTTTTGGATATATGCCTAGGAGTGGTATAGCTGGATCTTGAGGAAGCGCTATTCCTAGTTGAGACACATAAAACTTAACCAGCCAAACTGAGTCTGAAATTATCTCACTGGATGTTCATCAACCCTGTGTCGCAAGTGTTAAAAGAAAGTCACATCTCTGTTGTACAGGTGGGGAAAGACAATACAAAGAGATCAAGGTATACTCGAGGTAACACAGGTCAAGGTTGACACATGAACCTAAACTCTGATCTCCTGACTCTACGTCACTCTCCAATCCTCCAGCCTTGCCAAAGATCCTCCATCTCCCACTGAGCACTTCCAGGCCATACATCTCCTAGAACCACTTCTCTGGTCTATTGCTGTGAGAAGTTATACACCTGTTATATGGAGCACCAGAGAATTGATAGTATTCCTCTTGGACTTACAGACTTTTAGCGTTTGAAAACAGCAACCTTCTAACTTTAAATCCCTCATTTCTGAGCTAAACCTCAGAGTTGTTTTATCTGTTAGGCACAAGACATTATGTGCCCAGAACTACTAACTGCACAGGAACCTATGGAATAATAATAAAAAAAAAAAAACCAATGAATTAGATCCAAGCCACAGATAAGGTGGTGGTTTTTCTTATCAATGTGATGTGATATATAATTACCTAGATAATACCTCAGTGCATCTGTGAAGGAATTTCCAGAAAGAATTAGCTGAGAAGAAAAAATCTGACCCTCAAAGTGGATGGCTCTTTCCAACAGGAAACCCGAATATAAAGTCTTTCAAGAAAGGGGTAGTGGTACCTGCCTGTCTTTCCATTTTTCTGAGGAATGAATGCATCTGTCACTGTTACTGCTGCGGTCCTCCACTGACTCCAGCTTCTTCAATCCTCCTGTGTTAACTAACCACAGCAACACTGTAAGGATCCTCTAAGCCTTCAGCATCAGATTAGGACTGCATCCCATATCGTGAACTGAGTGATAACCAGGCTCTTTGCCTCTCTGGCATGCAGACAGCCGTTGTTGGATGTCTAGTCTCTATCATGCAAGCCAATATAGTAAATTTATTTTTCTTATATACATATGTATGTGTGTGCGTTCTCTTCATTCCCTTAGGGAGCCTCTAGAGAGCCATGCCTAGTATAGGAGGTAAAACTAATAGTAATAGTGACTTAATTAACTGCTTGAAAAATACAATATTATATCAACTTCATTGTGGAATTATTCCCTTAAAAATTCCTTACATCTAAGAACAATTTCTATGAGGGTGACTCTACTAAGACTCCCAGCAATAGGGAATATGGAACATGAAACGGTCACCTCCTATAACCAGGCAAGACTTCCAGGGGAAGGATGGAGATGCCTACCCAGCCACAAAACCTGCTTAGAAGAGGTGCAGGGATAAAGTGGGAGCAGAAAGTAAGGGAATAGCCAACCAATAACTGTCCAACTTGAGTCCCATGCCATGAGAGAGAGCTCAACCCTGACTCTATTAGTAATATTCTGCTGTTCTTGAAGATAGGTAGTAGCATGACTGTTATCTGAGTGGCTTCACCCAGTGCCTGATGAAAACAGATGCAGAGACCCACAGCCAAACACTAGGTGGTACTCTGGGAATCTTGTAGAAGAGGAGGGGGAAGGATTGGAAGAATCAGAGAGATTAAGGACACCACAAGAAAACCTACTAAAGCAACTAACCTGGGCCCATAGGAGCTCACAGAGACTGGACCACTAACCAGAGAGCATGCATTAGACTGACTTATAAACAAATGTACAGCTTGGTCCTCATGTACGACCTCTAACAGCAGAAGCAGGGGCTGACTCTGGCTCTGTTGTCCACCTTTGGATCCCTTTCTCCTAACTGGGCCACCTCGTCTGGTCTCAGTAGAAGAAGATGCGCCCAGGCCTACTGCAACTTGATATGCCAAGGCTGGATGATATCCATGGGAGGGTAGGGTATAAAGGGATGAGAGGGAAGTGGGAGGGAACACTCTGATCAGATGTAAAGTAAGTTACTTAATTAATGAAAAAAAGGAATAAGATAATATAAAAACAAAGCCATAAAAAGTTTAATTTTATGAAAGGTTTTATATTTAATTGAAAATGTGGGTGCATTTTATTGTGTTTAATTAGAAAGCAACTAGGAAACTGTAGAAGGCTTAAAATGTTCCTAGGTCTTCTGTTGTCTAACTCCCCCCATGTCAGCTAAGATGCCTTTTAGTAAAAATCACTCCTTATGGTTTCAAAGTTGATATAGTTTCATCCCATTGCTAAATTTGGCCAAGAACTTGAGCCTCATCTGTTTGGCAATAGATGAGATTTCTAGGAGGCACTTCAGATGCTGCTATAACACTGCCAACCAGCACGAGCAGTTCTGAACCAGGGATCCTTGATTCCAGGAATTCAAAAGGAAGCTTCCTCTCTCCACACCAAGCTTCATCTTCTCCAGATATGATGAGCAAATGCTTTCCAAAACAGAAACAAACTCTAGCAAAGGAGCCACTGAAGTCAGCCACACTGGCATGGGCATGGTTTTAATTGCCTCCAAGGAGCTTGGAGTAAACAGGAGTCCTAAAAGTGTTGTAGGATAAAAGCATCTCCCATTCCAGATGAAAGACTGATGGTGACTGACAACTTCCTACACTCCTGTGCTATGCTGGCTGTAAGGGATGTCTTTCCCAGAGCCTAAGGTGAGACCATCTGACACAGTCTTTATCCTAGAGTCCTCAGGAGGAACCGAGGAAAGAAGCTGGGAGGATCGGTTTGTGCATCCTGAAGGCTGGTAATGATGACAACAGAACTTCCTGGCAGGCTGAGCCTGAGTCTTGGCTTTAATCCCAGGCCTTTGGGGAGTCCTGGGGAGCTAGATTACTGGGTCAACAATATTGATGGGCACTGTTGAAGCTGCAGCCAGTTCTAAAGCTTGCTTCCCTGCTGTCAAGTGAGAGCATGCAATCCATTTGAGTTCTAGGAGGCCTTCCTCAGTCCTGCCTCAGGCAGAAAACAAAGCTGGGGACAGGGACTTCAGGTATCAAAAAATGTATATAGGAAAAGATTCTACCCACAGATCCTCTCTGTCTACCCTATGTGTAGAGCTGGAAGCACAGCTCAGAAAAGAGCACTCATCTAGCCTCGTCCTGGGTTCAGACTCCAGTACCACCACCACCAAAAAACAAAACAACCCCCCCCCAAATGAACTACATTTCCAGCATTTCAGGAGTCTGCCGAGGGATGCTTCCTAGGCCACCACCTAAGCCCACTAGTCTATCAATTTCTCTCTACCCACACCCTTCAAATCGATGCTCAAATCTGAATGTTCTAGACTCTGACTGACACCTCCCTTTACCCCAGTTCTGTCTGCCAGCTTACTTTGCCTGTGTTCCCAAAACCATCTCTCATTCCAGAACCCAACCAATGCAGGAGAATCACCTCTGGTTACACAGGAAGATGTTCTAGTAAAGACATTTCTAAGGTTCTATGTAGAGACTTAGCCAACACCCTTGAGAGAGAGGACCAATTGGCACAGAGCAAATAAGCCACCTTCAGAAATACAGTTGGGTACATGTGATATGCAAAAACTGTGTTAGCTTGAGGAATATGGTAAAGAGCAAGGCCCAGAGGTAGAGCCACAGTCTGACTTCTTGGCAGCCATTCTGCTTCTTTACTTACTGATTCTAGCACAGCTCTCTTGGTTCCCACAGGAGTTTGCATCTTCCTAATTCCAACATGGACAATAAGAGAGGTCATGCTCATGTGGACCAACTCAACCTGAAATAGTTATAAAGCAAAGAATCAGTACAGCCAAGTTTCATTCCACCCTTTCTATCCAATTCTCTTTTGAATTCATGAACTGCTGCCCTGAGAACACCATGGTATGTCGGTACCTATAGAGGGGCTTTCGGACCTGCTAGCAGTACAAATAATGACACTGAGGCTTTGATATTTTAAAGCTAAGGTGTTTTAGCTGGGCAGATTTCCAGCCAGCTTTCTAGTTTAACCCAACTAACCCTAGCACTGTGTTCCACCACGTGCCTGGCTCTAACTCTTGGCTCCTGGTCATGTCCATTCCTTCATCTCTGCGTGTCATTGGCAAATCTCCTGCCTTTGCTTTCTCCTCCCATGGACTCTCTCTGTTTTCTCAAAGTTCTGCCCTCCACTTCCTGCCCAGATATTGGTTGTCAGCTCTTTATTATATCCAATAGACAGGTGAGAAAGGAAGAATGTTTACAAAACATGAGCGGGGTGAAGGGCCATAGAAATAACAATTCCAGATCTGGCTAGTGGACTACTACTTAGCTCTCTGCCAGTTTAACAATCACCAGTTGAATATATAAGGGACACAATGTCCCCCAATGGGTACCTGCATAAATCCATAAATCGATAAAACATAAATCCATCAATTGTTTTTTTTTTTTACTTTAGAGCTATAGAGCAGAGAAAGAAAACATAGAAGTGTTATATCTATTAATAAAAGATGAGTCTGGCAACTGATCTTCTATGCAAGAGGTTTATTAGGTGGATATGAAGGGAAGGGAGAAAGGGAGAGCAGGACATGATGGAGAGAAGGGGGGGGCTCCCCAAGAGAGAGAGGGAGAGAAAGAGCAAGAGAGAAGAGTAAGAGAGAGAGACCACTTTTCGGGTTGTCCATTTAAGGGGCAAGGTAACCACACTTTCCAGGTGTGGCCACCTGGCCAGCGACACATGATGACATCATAAGTTGCTAGGTAACCCAGAAGCAGGTTTTGTCCCAAAATACTAACAAGAAGTGCTAAGTACCACACAGCCTTTCAATGTAGTAAAAGTTGATGTGGCTACTAGACTAAGGAGAAGTAATTTGCCTCATTGGAAAATACATGATATCAAGAAAAAAATGTAGCTCATGAAAACATATTTGTGTTCTATTAAACGTACAGCAACATCCTTCACGCAGATTAAAATACTCAAATCCAAGATGCACAGTGGCCTCCAGGATGTGGCTGATTACAAAAACACATTTCTGGATCATGAGGTTAACTTCTTGAAAGGTAATTCAAGGAGACAAATTGCTCTCTTATTCCAAAGTCTCAGTAAGTTCTCCCCCAGCCCTCAGCACACATACTGACATCTCTGGGTCCATCAAGCTTGTGATAGCTAGCCTACATCCGCCAAAATCCCACTTAATCCTTATTCCTACACTACTCTCAGGGATACTAAATTTTGAAGATCAAACATTCATCATTTAGGTAACATACATGAAAAACAAGAGCTTATTTAACATTTTTTAAATTTTGAAATGATTTTTAAACTGAATGTTCACAGTCTCTTCCATATTTGCAGCAACTGGCTATGTCTTACCCTAGGAATACAACAAATCCTCCAAGGCTCACCTCTAAAATGAATCTTCCTCTTCTGGGAGTCTTTGCAGGCCAGCCCTGAGGCAAAACAAAAATCACCTTTAATGATGCAGAAATTTTTCCATTCACACATTTAAAGGAGTTTTTTAATGAAATAATAGCACTCATGCAAAGACTAAGATTTCTTTTGTTTGACAGAATAATGTCTGAAGTAAAAGAGAAAACAGCAATTACATCTTAAGAACAGAACATCCTGAACTCCGAATTCATGCAGCTTTTAGCACCTCACCGACATTTTTCAGAATAACAGGAAATTCTCTTTGGCTGTTCAGACCTGGTTTCCTAGCAATTTATGGACCCTGAAGGCTTGAGAAATAAGCAGTTGAGCTAAGTCTGTGGGAGGGTGGAGACCAAGGTTCCAAAACCCACAAAAAGCAATTGTAAAGAAGCAAGGGTTCTGAGTGCTAGAACCTGAGTTTAATCCCCCAAACCAATGTAAAATTACCAACTGTGACTTGTAACCCCAGTGCTGTGGTAGCAGAGATGGGTGGATTACTGGGGCTCACTGACCAGCCAGCCTTGCCTGGCTAGTTAACCCCAGATCCAAGTGAGAAATCCTGTCTCAAAGAAAAAAAAGTAGATAGTTTCTGAGAAATGACATCTGAGGTAGACCTCAGACCGCCACACTCAAGCACACACATACACATACACACACACACACACACACACACACACACACACACACACGAATTTCCCTATTATATGATGTATTGCCTGCTACTCAATTTAAAATTAGACTTTAGAAATCATAACCCTACTTTAATCTACTAACTTCTATTTCTGCTTTATTAGGGATGTTAATCTTCTTTCATTTATGCTAATAATTGGGTCAAATAAAAAATGAGTTTTAAGCAAAGAAATGAAGAAAGAAAGAAAGAAAGAAAGAAAGAAAGAAAGAAAGAAAGAAAG